>NC_135501.1:127294039-127491539 GCF_052857255.1 Amblyomma americanum
GCTTCCAAAATTTCTCGTGCAATGACACTACTCCCTCTGCCATGAATCTTTATCTCATGAAGACATGGACGCCATTTTCAGCCACTGCAATGTTCAGACAAAATTGTCCTGCTGTCCTTATCGCCTAATGAAAACTCATGCTCACCTGCGCGGTCATTTATGCAGCGGCCTTTCCACATGTCAGTGGTATTTGTAAACCACTCCGGTCGCGCATTTTACAAAGGGCTATCCGTGCCTTTTTCCACGACCACATTTCCTCTCTTTACGCTTTGCCGTTGCATGAACACAGCTGGCCTAGCCTCTTTTGTGCTGTGAACCGCGTCGGTACTTCGTGCCTGCTAGCCAGTTTCTTCAGGTTGTGCGCGATCTTATGCACGCAAGGCATCACAGCAGGTTTCGTCGCATTGTTTGTAATCCTTTTGCGCGCTTTTCCTTTCAGCTTCTGGAGCAGGGTTTCACTTACTGCGGTCCCGATCGCACAGGGGCAGCCTGCAGCGTCCAATCTAGAAATTTGGCTTCCAAAGCTTTCACTCATTCTATGCTTGCATGACATTATGAGCGCTGACTCCAAGAAAAGGGCACCAATACTTCTCTTGACCGTTTTCAAGTGAACTGAATCGAATGGCAGTAAATCCTTCGCCACCCTGGGGTGGTACATCTAACACAGGTGAAAAACGGAGACGATCAGTTGCATATCCAAATACTGTAAAGTGTTCGCAGTAGTGACTTCGTGCGTAAAGGTCAAGCCTTTGCCAAGTCTTCTCAAATATTCTAAAATATCAGTCGTCAAGCCATGATAGTGTACATTCCTTGCTAAAGAAATAAAAAGTCATCTACAAACCGCAATACTTTTAAAACGTTCAAGCCTTCGAAAGCCGTCGTCAGGGATTGGGCAATGTATGACAAAAAATATCACACAACACTGGTGCCACACATGAGCCAATGCATATACCGTGCCGTTGTAAGTAAAACCTGTTGTCATATCTTATACAGCTGCTCTTCAGGTAAAATTCCAACACTGTCATAAAATTATCTGCCGTCATCCCGGGTGAGTTTTGAAAGGACACTTCATCATTAGAGCCGCCATTAAATTAGCGCCGGTAATGATCATCACGCCTGTCAGAAGGCTAGCCGTGCCCTGCCACACGTCAGCGTGGGCCCCTAACCGACTGAGTGGTTGGAGAGTTTAGCCTTTTGAAGAAGTAAGTGGCATCCTGAGTGCCTTTTGGCCACAACGAGCATGATGTCACTTCTGACGACCTAGTTCATCACGAGCTGCGAAGAATGGCAGAAAACGCAATGAGATGAGCCCGAAGTCATTGTTAAGAAATAACACTCCAGAACACTTTTAGCTTCCAGTTCTACTTCATTTTTATCACCTGCCGCAGCAAGCGTCCTATATAAGCTACAGAGGGGCCGCTGGCCTTCCTGAGCCCATGACGACGCGTAGAATGTAATGGAATCTTTACGCTCTCCCGGCCCAGGATAAATGCTAGCCACGTACGCTGGCGGATTTGTCGTGATGAAGGGTCCCGTTCGTGACCTCCGTGCGTGATCTCACTGCGTGAACACCGATGTGATAACGCGCAACAATTTCGTTAATAGGCGTTCACTCCTGAAATATGCTGCAGAGAGTTTTTGCTTCATGAGCAGTATAGCGCTCTTTCGGGAAAAAAAAGTAAATTGGCCCAAAAATTATTGAAAACGTGACGTGAAGTATCCTCACAATAAACGACCTGACTTGATTACTAAATTCCAGTCCGGATCTCGATGTCTAGGTGACAATAGATCGGCCGAGGAGTGTACCGAGTCCAAGATGACAGCAGAATATTGTGTTTATTCTTCGTCTATGCCTTCTACGATTACATCTGCATTCCTGACGTAAGTTACTGCGTTATAGTGTCTTCAGCGACGGGCTTGTAAATCCTGCCAAAAATTGGCACCATGAATGCAAAGTAAAAAAACAGCTTTCCTATTACTCTCAAAGGTAACTGAGTCTTAGTTGTTTGGTAGCAACTATCCACTGGGTCGACTCTAACGACGGACGTTAACGTCACTCTTTGGCAGCGTCGCAAGCGTTCGTTGTTCTCGCTGCTGTCTCGTCTGCTAATTGCTCTCCGCACTCTTCAGGCAGTGACGGACAAGACAGATGAGCGGCTTGTCGCCCGTTGCAAGGTTGTCACCACTCACGTGCACCGAGAAACGTCGCGATCTCTCATTCATTGCTAAGGTCTAGGAAGAATCATGTGGTTGCCATGGCGCCATTTCTGCTGGTCTGTTATTTACATCGTTGTGCTGCTAACAGTTCCTTGCGCCATAAAAGTTAAAAAAGAGCACTGTATATATATTCGCCTCAGTATATCGCTTATATTCAGTTTACATCGGTTCACTTCGTAAGGAAAATGACTCGCTTCGAGTGGGTGCTTTACTGTTGATTTGGTGCTCTGGAACGCGAAGCAACTACCCTGATATCGGCAGCTCATTCGGCCCTGAGCTAGCCTGTGCACGAAGCACCCTTAATAAACTTTGTGCAATTAAGAACCATTTTTTAACAACGCACTCCACGGTTTCTGAGGTTGGTCGAATAGCTTTAGTGAGAACTTTGACAACTTGAGAAAGCAGAGCCATTTACTGCCTTGTTCGACCCTATCTGCATGCCTTGCTGGTTTTTCCGGCCACCTACAGCAGCAGTTGACTATATGTAGAAGATCAGTTCGACGTCGGGCTGACAACTTATGATTACGTCGGTTTGTGTTTCTTGTTCGAGTGGTGGTTTCGCTAATGAAAACATTAAACATAGTGGTCACACGGCTTAGATGCAAGCCTTCAGTATTATCATTATTAAAGACTTTGCTGCGCTATATAGTTTTTGATGAGCATCCTTTCCTTGTGACAAAATACATAACGTGGCAGAAAAAAAGGCACTCGTGAAAAGTCACTTTGCTTTCAAGGCTAACAGAACAGCGAAAATGCGACGTCGTACACAAATGTTTCTCTGAAACCTTTCTTACTAGGCAGCATAGCCTGAATCTGTTGAATGCTTTCGGCATTGTGGCTGATATTACTGTCTATATCTGTCAGCGGGCAGTAAGCTATTTTCGCATGTCAACTTTGAGACACAGAACTATATTTCGCGCCTTATATAAAGAAAATCAAACTTATAAAGTAGTGCTTCAGAAAAGTGGCGCCACAGCATGCTCTCTTAAGCCCAATGCTGGGACATGAACAATTAATTTGCGCCACAGAATAGAAATATTCAGGGACGTCAATTGAGTTGAAGCACAGGGAATGCGATAGCATTCTTTTTTCACTGCCAGTCAACCCCAATCAATGCTGTTGTATGAGAAATTTGTCTTTTATTTTAACGGTTCCTTTTTACTCTCCTTTAACTCGGCTGTGCTAACTACGCAAAAAATGTGATGCTGATAGATCGCACATAGATCTCATACCACTTCTGGCGCAATGATGGGGTGGTTAAGCGATGCGCCACTGCCGTGGCAGTTTTGAACACAGCCACCGATGGAGCTTGGGATACCACGTTGGGATACCAAGGTTCTTCGGGAAGCTGTCTATTTTTCACGTAGGCTTGCTGTTGTCAGAGTAATTTTCTGCTTAGTCATTTTCATTTCTGCTAAGCGGTTCTTCGTCTCGCCTACATGTGGAGAGGGGGAGTGAAGAAGGCTGACAGGTGGCAGGAGATGAGAGGAAAATCCCCCAAAACACCACATGCCACGGCAGTCAGGTGGAAGCTTCACGCAGGCTGCGGGGCCGGACAGTTTTCTTCGTCCTGGGCCTCCTAATACCTTGGTAATCTATACGTTAGAGAGGAATTCTCTTGTTTTAATCTTAAATAACGGTTAATTGAATACAGCGGAACCACCTTTTAGAATGATTATGCCTAATCAGTTAGTCTAAATATCAGCATCCCAAAAAAAGCGGTGCACTCCTGAGGTTGTAGTTCAACTTTCATTCGCAGTGCCTTAGAGGAGCCGTACATGTTACTCGAGCAGGGTGCGTGCTCGCCTCGATTAGTTTGTCTCGCTGGCCTAGTTTGCATAACCGGAAAGAGCAGCGCATAAGGATAAGCGAAAATGGAAAAACCGGTTGAGGCGCATGATGGGTCAAAATAAGAGCCGGGCCCTGCTTGGTGTCCTTAATCAGAATCGCTTCCAAAACTGCATACAGCTTAAACGCACTCTTTGAACTACAAAAATGAAACACCAAGCGGTATTCGGAGAGGGGAGAGAGACGTGAAGGTATGATATCAGTATTGAAGAAAGGCACTAATTTTAGCCAGGAGCCTTGCCTTCGGGCTGTTGAGCCAGTACCGATATCGCATGACCAAGAGAACTGCAAGAAGACCAAGGCCAGCGCGCACTAGATGGATGATATTGCCTCTTGAACAACGCCCGATCGTGCCACGAGGCATCGAACAAATTTCACCGAAATGTCATGTCCTGCTCAAGAAAGTTGCCTTAAAGCTTCGGTTCCTTTCGGTGTAGCTTCCGCTCCCGCTCCAGCGGAGCATAGAGCCCGGGTAGCATGGTGTATTACGGGTACAAGCTTAATTCGGCGATGTGCAGGTGGCGAAAGAGCGCGAAGGCTGCGACACGTGAACTTTCGAGCTACAACGTTTTCGAGAGCACAGGACCAGGCTGCGACTTGAAAAAAAATGCACATTTCGCAAGACAGCTTTCTCCTATTCGGATCGCCGGAATGACAACTGTGGTCTTACATCCTACAGAGCAACATAACGAAGCAATCATGCCGGCTCTCATTCTGCAAAATGTGCTGGATCTGCGCTCATTTTCAGCCACGATTGCGTTTTAGTCAGCGTTTGTGCTAAGCATATCAACCATACTTCAGCTTTTCTACAGGCTGCTAGAGATATGCTCACCGCACCCAGTAATTCTGGAGCATTTTTGAGCGGGAAACTATTTATGAACATAATTTTTCATATAATGCAAGATTTCAATTTAACAATCAATGTACCCGCAGATCTCCCGACGGCAGTCTTTTGTATTTTTTTTTCTATTCGCGTTTTTTGCTATCGTCAAAAGCGTTCCCCATTGGTTTTCTATGGCAGTCTTAACTGTTCAATATGATCGACGGAAAGACTTTAAGAGGGAGATTTCGCTGCATATCAGAATAATGGATTTTTACCTTCAATATTTCCATAATGGTGTCACAATTTTTCAATTTTCAAAATATTTGCCCGAGAAAGCTGGACTTGGGATGTGGGAACACAAGATGGAGGCAGCATTTATGCAAGCAGAGCAGCGCCTTCGGCCAGTAGGCGTACTTGTTCACTTCGATCCGGCAGCAGTCCTGAAGTGGGAGGGAGACTGAAAAGGCCGCGCCTCATTAGTTTATTTATGCCTTGTTAGTCTATTTGAATTGCATTGACCTGAGGTTGCTATACACTGCTATCTACCATACCCACACCATAATATACCATACCATACCATACCATACCATACCATACCATGCCAGCGATCTGAGCATGTTTTCGCCTTGTTATTCGCAGCGGAGCACAGCGACTCGAAATATATTTACCATTTGCGAGGCGCAGCGTTTCCTCCCAAACGGCATGGAATATAGCCTGTGCTGTATTCACGTGCCGTCACAACACAGTTGCGTCGTAGCCATCCCTCCTCTCCAAAAGAATCGGTCTGTTTGCCATTTCTTCGTGCTCTTTTAGTGCGAGGCGGCAAAACCCACGATGCTCGAGCTATTACGGAGACCCCGAAATCCGTCCGATCGTCGGCAAGGCGCCCTGACTCGAGGTTTCGTCCTGGAAGAATTCTGCATAAACGGGGAGCGAGTGAAATCCTTTGCTTCCTTTCCAAAGGACACGAGCATCCGGGAAAAACGGCCAGATCACTAATTCCGACTGCCCGTTGTTCCAACCAGCTGTGCGGGCAGGGCACTTTTCTTGTTCTTTGCTTTTCTCGCCCTTTCTAATATATGTCATGGCCGACGTTAACCATACTACTGCCGCTATCTTTATTCGTCCTCTCGTATAGCACTGTGGTTGCCTTTCGTCTATGATAGCAGAAGTAAGGAATGTGCGTGGAGCTTGGTGAATGCCGTGGTTTGTGTTATTTACCGAAAAGAAGGCAAAAATGGAATGCCGGCCAAAGTACAGCTTTCTGTTTGGGCAAATGAACGAAGGCCGGCGGTAAATGAAAGAAATACAGAGCAAGGATAGAAACAAGAAAAAAAAAACACGTAGTAGACGGAGGAGTAATTGAAAAAAAAACAAGTAAAAGCGATGTAAAAGTTCATGTGCGATCCGATGCGAAAAATATTCGTAAACAGTATTTGCTGTATATTTCACTTTTACATCGATGGCCTTCCCATTGCATTTATGATTTTGATTTCGCCGTGGCCTTTTTAATTTCCGCTGATGCGTGAGCTTTTGGTGTGAATGGAAGTGAGTGGAGGCTCGCAAGTTGAAGGTACATTTTTACCGGTCGGTGCCTGAAAGTGCACCCGCCGGAGGGCGCTGCGGAGGAGGTATACCTTCTTGGCTCGGAAGGGGCCCCAATCCGCTCCGATTCGCAAGGGGCGCAGCTGTTGGAGGCTTCACACACATACGCAGAACATGGCTCTGTTACCGAAGAAGCACTGTAATGGTAAAGAACTGAAAAAATTGGAAGGGACAGTTGTTGATTCGTTTACTTGAGTCCTCGATAGATTCATGATTAGACATTACATGAGGTAGTGGACAAACAAAGCAAACAAATAGAGTAGATAATCATGATGGACCGTTATCGATTAGCCGCTTGAATGATAGTGGGCCGAGGAAGGTGGCAATTTCGGTGGGCAGGCCATTACTGTCCCGTGCTGCGGGCAGAAAAAAATGACTGCTGGAAAGGCGTAGTGTGTGCGTGTGGCGCATACACTGTATTAGGGTAGCTGGAGCGGGCTATGCGGCGGGCTATGTTTATGTACTGCTTATCAGCAGGCAAAGAATGCAAACATTTATGAACAGTGCTAAGACTCGCTATCTTATGGCGTGGGGCTAGAGTGGGTATGCTGACATGAGCTATTAGGCCGAGATGCTTGAATCACAGGAATAATTGGACAAAATGAATCAAGTTGCTCTGTCCTGTTCTGACTCGAGGGCTTAGTAAGGTTATTGGGGCATGGGCCAAAATTGCATTAGGATACTCCAGCTTGGGCTGTACAAACGTTTGGAAAGCAAGTATTGTAATAGGGGGAGAAGCGAGAGGAAGGTTGCGTCATATATAACCCACAGAACGGTTAACAGAATTTTTTATGGGGTTAACATGATATGTCCAAGTTAGGTCACGTGAATTTTGCACGCCGAAATATTTAAATGAAACATTTGTTGCAATATAGATGTTGTTATTGCTATCATCAGGCACAATATACTTACGATGACGGCGGATGGGCATTAATACAGACATTCAATGACATAAGCAAAGTGTTGCACCAATCCTGTATGCGAGTAAGGTATGTTGTGCTGTAATGCGAAATTGTAGGTGGTGTTGTTTATTGATCGGTAAACGGCAAAGTCAGCGGCGTAGAGGCAGACATGGAAGAAATGTTATAAAGCAGGAAATTATTGCATATCAAGAAAAGGAGAAGCCCCAGCACTTAAGCTCCGCGTTAAGGGTATGGCGCGATAGCGTTCTGGGTTAATTCCCATTTATGCAGAAGGTCATTTTTTTATAATCAATGATCCCTGCGAGTTTTCGTACCACTCCTGGTACAGTGGTGCAGGTGTTAAGCAATGAGCCGCTGTCCTGAGATGGCAGGTGCTCTCTGTGGTGGGTCTTATGCGACCCAGGTTGCTTTTCTCGAGTGGTTAATCATTAAATTAACTGCCACCTGCCGCGGTGGACAGATTATGATGGCGCAGCAAGGTCGCGTGACCTAGGTGGCCACCTGCCTCCTGAGTTGCTGTCTGGGGACCACCTGCTAGAGCCACGCCCGTGATTTTTCAAAGCAAAGTAACGGGTTGCGTAAATCGGACGTACACTAAAGTTCGTCTGTAGGTTGTGCGGAGCCGACATGAAGATGCGATGGCAGGTAGAATGTTTGTGAGCCCAGAGAGCTGTGTACAAGCTGTGTATATTGAAAAGCCGTGTATGTGGCGCATGCGGCGAAGGGGAAGTCATAGAAAAGCGAAAGAGAAAGTGCATTCATGACAGAATTGGATCAAATCGAAGGCCAGAATCTTAAGTCGAGAGGATTACTTGTTACGGTTATGTTGTTAGGGTTGGCTACGGTTAATTGGGACATTAACGCCATCCCCGAGCTAAAAAAGACACGCCCCCGCATTTAGTATCGAGAACTCGAGGACGCAAATACCGATTGTGTGAATGCGTGAGGATGGTTGAGACGATAGAGTTGTCAAGAGCGCAAAAAAGCTGTCATCTTGAGGAAAATGTGGTGCCAAGCCCAGAAAAACACCGTGGCGTGCCAGAACAGCGAAATCGCGTTTTCTTGAGGACGATGAGGTGGGCGTAAGAATGAAGCGGTCTACGAGGAAAATCAGAACTCGCGGAGTGGAAAAAAAGGTGATGAAAGAAAAGACAAACAGGCCACGAGAAAGAAGCAGTAGGCCATGCGACACCTAGAGGATGTTGGTGCTTGCCCGCGAGACGTTGAAAATGTCGCGTAGAGCATGAAGCGGAGAAAGGCGTGTAACACGTAGGGGGCTGCTTTGATGGAAGCTGGCTGGGATGAACGCGAACAAGGCGTCAAGCCCAAGGCGAGACTGAGGGCTAAATCTGTAATACCGGCAGAGGGGATCCGATTTCGAGATCGTCATCTCAGACAGGTTAGGGCGCTCGACTACTGATCCGGAGTTTCCGGGTTAGAACCCGCCCGCGGCGGCTGCGCTTTTATGGAGGAAAAACGCTAATGCGGCCGTGTGCTGTGCGATGTCCGTGCTCGTGAAAGATCCCCAGGTGGTTGAAACTATTCCGGAGCCCTCCACTACAGCACCTCTCTCTTCCTTTCTGTTCCACCCCCTCCTTAATCCCTTCCCTTACGGCGTGGTTCGAAGTCGTATAGTTTGAATCCTGATAGTTATGGATTATTTTTAAACTTTGAGCACGTAAGATTCTTTGACAAGAGCCCGTAGATGAACCTGAGCGTCAGCCAAATTTTGAGCAGGCTTCGCAATATTAGGGTGGTACTATATTGGAAATATTTGGTTATAGTGAATGGGGTTTTAGTTCGAAATCTGCAGGTTATCTGCAGAAATCACTTCGACACAGTATTACGGCAAAATGGAGGGGTCAAAATTAAGGAGCATAATTTTTTGTTGTTTGGAAGAAAGTCAGGTGGGTTTTGGCCAATTGATAACCCATGCACTCGGGGTCGTGCTCTTTTTAAAAGTCCCACCTATGCTCTCCTGTTTTCGTTGGTTGGCATTTCGGTTTCGGAGACTGATTTTATCGAGAAAAACCATAGATCTTTTGACAAGCTGATATCTTTATAGACAGTGAATGAGGACACCTGTCATTTCAGGTTTCCCGGGTCCTCGAAGGAGATGTTGAGGTCGTCGAATGAAGGAAGCTGGTGCGGTAAGACAGACATGCCAACAAGATAGAGGTACTTCCCTTCATTTCACCAAGTAGCGAACACGGGTGAAGAGAGTGACAACCGAGGAGTCGGTGGTGTTTCACTACTGCCCCTCAAGTGGAGGATGCCTGCATTGAGTGCAGTTTGCATTGTATCCCGTTTGGCGACTGGCATCCTTAGTAGCGTGTCCCGACAAGGTCAACGGGTCTGATTACAGCTGCCGACGACTAGATAAGTACAAAGACGGGTTGAACGACCACGAAATTTGTATCCAATGCTGTGATGCGAGTGTTTCGTGCTGTGTGCGAACTTTCCTCAACGATGACTCAAAAGACTCATCTTTTCTTCTCGGCAGGAGGCCAGCATTGTCGAATTGAGGTTGTTGATGCACTCCCGCGGAGCCCATCTGTACGCCTGAAGAGAATGACCGTTGTAACGGTGAAGATGTATTCTCGTAGACTTCGATCAGCGTACAGTCTTCGAACCGGATTGCGGCCTTCTTCTGGCAGCGTCGCTCCCTATAATGAAAATCTGCCAGGGTGTACGGTGACGTCGTTTGCTGTGGGTGGCAAGCATCTATCCTGCAATGAGCGGTACCAGATTGGACCATACGCTGCAAACTTGATTCTCCAGCTAGGGGTCTGGAGACAATGGACGCTAGTCAACAAAGCAGATGGACTGTTTCTAAGCACTCAAAATTTTTGCGTGCTTCCTTTATTACGAAGCAAAAGATTACAGTCACTGACCAAGTCAGTGACTGTAATCTTTTGCTTCTACTAATGCCTGACCAGACGAGCTTTCGTCGAACCCTTGACTATATTCCTTTATTACGCCCTTCTCATTTTAAGGGTGCTTCCGTTCTCTGCTTAGAGTATGCAGAATTAATCTCCCTCTCACAGTCTCTCCTACTGAACCCTTCCGCTCTTCCTTCTTTAAACTGCCCCGGATCCTCTAGCCGGAACGTGCGGACTTTAGCCTGGAAGGGAAGCGTTACAACGGCCCTGCGTGCATCACTGTGTTGCCAATGTTTTAGTTCTGGACAATTTTCCTGCTTGGCTATACAAAGACGCGATTGGATAGTGAAAAAAAAAACACTCCATGCTTTATCTTAAACCCCTGCAAAAGCAAAAGCAATTGCTGCCGAAAAACGTGCTTTCTCAGCCCTTAATGTTCTAAATTTTTGTCGTTTCTTCGGGCTGCGATTGCTTGATATTTTAATCATTTTGAATGAACGTGGGTTGAGGCACCAAGATGTTGGTAATTTCGACGTTTGCAGGAGGTCATCGAGAACTGAAATTGTCTTGAAAAACCTAGTCCTTTATTTTCACGAGTAGACGCAGCATAAAAACGCTTCTCCCATTGAAGCGGCGTACTGCTCAAGGCGTTGCGGGGCTAGCTAGGAGCTCTCCCAAATTCCCCATAACGTTTGGAACCAACAATATTTTTACGAAAAGAGCCTCCACAGACTCACGAACAGATTCTCCAATGGAACCAACTTTAACTAAAAAAGAACAGAGCCGGGTGACAGATTTGTGAGCAGGTCGTAGCCCTGACCTTTGATCTTTACTTTTTTATTATTTTAAGATATTTGATCCTTTTAGGATACGTATGTTGAAAAAGAACTGTGCTGCAGTGTTGCCGAAATGCCACAGAGGGGAAAGAATCTAGAATAATACGTAAATCAAGCCAAAAAGTAGCTAAAAGAACCAAAAAGGAGGCAAATGTAGCCATATTTTTAAGCTCTTTTATTGCTTTTTTGTGCCTACATAGACTCTGAGTTAAGCTACGATATCTTTACTGGTTTCAGGTGACACAAAGTGCTATTTTATACACGAGAATGGGCCAAAATTCTCAACTTTTGCTGTTTTTTCTGTTGACTGTGCCCAGGACATTAGGAACGATATAACCGGACAAAATGTGGTTCGTTTTGATTCAAATAATTTATTACACCCCTACTTTTCGCGTAGAGTCAAGATACGAGCGCTTTATATTGTTTACATTGTGGACCCTCTGTTCTTTCGTGCTTTACAGTCAGACGGTAGCTGTAGTTTCGAACTCAGTGGTGGAGGGTGAAAATCGTCGACACGCTGCCAGGTTTGTGGCGAAAGCGATTCTTTGGACACCTGCACCTGAAGGCGATGATGGTAACAATCCTAAAAGATCTGACGACCTAGTCGTGCTGCAGGTGATTGTGAATAACAGGCGCACAAGACAGCAGACGCCTACACACCGCTTCAACAGAAAAAGTATCCCTACGCTAGCCTGCGTTCTGTTGATAATACCGAATCCACAGCTCCAGCTATGATCCTTTCGACTAGAGAAAAGGCTCTTCCTGCTGCGATGTCGGGCAACACTTTTACACTGGTGGTGCTACATATTATTTGGTACCAGTATGGTTATCCCGAACCGACTGGAATGCAATGCCAACGTTTTGCTAAATGCTGGCTTCAAGCCGTTTGATTCTTCCCTTGATGGATACCAGGTGCCTCTTGCTGCCAATGTGCCTGGTAGCATCTCGAGCTGGTGTTTGCAACAGTAGTGCGGAAATGGGGTACCATCTTTTGAGCCCTCGAGGGCTTTCCTTCCCCTCAAAAATAATAGAAATTGTATTGAAGCACGTTTTTTTCGAAACTAACTTATGTGTTGCTTGACATTGAACTAGGAGCAAGTTCGGAGCACGTCTCATGGCTTTGGCTTTTGACCAATAGGCGATTTGGTGCAATTTTAAGGGACCATGAAACAACATTCACTGAAGTTAGGAAAAACGCACGAGCGATCAGTATTCCATCACTCCTCAAAGCACCGCAAATATTTTTAAGCTAACTTAATAACACCGAAGCTATCTGTGAGTTAGAGTGATGCTCATCATCACCCCCTCAACTCGTCTACGCCGACGCGCTCGAAAAGATAAAGAAAGCAGGTCGGGACTGCACCCTACCGCACCCCATCCCACCCACATCACTCGGGCACGCCCAATCAGAAAACTGGCCCAGATTTGCCACTATAGGTCAGAGGGAGAGGTACGGCTAAGAACTCGGATTGATGTGTGGTCCTAATCGGATGCGAACAGCAATTTAAAAAAAATTGTTTGTGGATTATAGGGTCCACACAGACCGTTTAAATCCTACTGAAGTAGCCACAAAGACCACCTCTACAGATTAGTTGTATTAGAGTATGGCCATAAAATAATTTAGCGGTTTTAATTTGATGCCATCAATGTACCATCTGTACAAGCTACTGTGTGCTTTATTGTGCGCAGCTTTGTGGAAGCTGATGGCACAATGGAATAAAGATGGTTCGTGAGTGCAGCAACGATTACGCAGTGCAGCATGCAGTGCAGCATTGATTACACACGGAAGACATTTACAATCGGTTAAGGCACTTCGAACGGCTTAAAAGCTCGCACTGTCTCGCCAGTGGTGGTTCCAGTGTAATAGTTCACTAGCACAAGCATTTGTTATAAAATTTAAACACCAGATTCCATAACAAATGCTGGTTGCTTCAACTACTTAGGAACTCAGTGGCAATCAGAAGCGACTGACTGCACTTCGCTAAAAACAACGATCCTCGGCACTTGGCACAATGTCTTGCGCTTTTACACGCGTCGAACGAGCATTTCTGAAACTTCTAACTTAGGTCCGGAATAACGGTAGTGTTGAGATTCTCCTTGATGACTGCGGACGTCCATTTGGCCTCTTGGAACATGCCAAATATCGGATCGCCGAGCACACACGTCGCCAGAATTGTCACGAACATGCAGATCGTCTTAACCAGGGCTCCTGGAAGAACCTGCAAAATAAACAAGTTGGTATATACCATGCTGAGGCTCTCGCGTACTCCGAAACAGTTACAGGCGGCGTTTTCGGTCGCGTAATATTATAGCAGTGCTTAACGCACCTGCGTTTGCAGTTAGCTCTGGAACAATTAGCAAACGTTAATTATAATGGCAGCACGTGAATGTGCCGGATAACAAAGCGCACGGAGACCCACGTAATCAAGAGGATTAGAACAGGACGCACCAAACACAGAAGTGAGCACATGTCCAAGATTCTTGGAGAGAAATTTTCAACATTTGAAAATTGTAACCTAGTCTTATGGAAATATTGAACATGATAGTCTATTCTTTTTATGTGCGGCAAAATTTTTCTTTTAAATTGCTTCCATCGCACGCATCCAGTAGATAAGTCTGCCATAAAAAACCAGTGGGGAACGCTTTTGACGACAGCCAGAACGTTAATAGCAAAAATATGCAGGCCTGCCGACGGGAGATCTGTGTGTATATTGATTTTTAGAGCTAGACCTTACAATATACGAAAAATTGCTTTGATAAACTGTTTCCCGTTCAAAAACGCTTTTGTCCAGAATTGTTGGCTACGGAAAGCGATCAGCTCAGGGGGAACAACAGTTTACCGCAATTCCCTCATCTTTCAGCTATTGTCATTCAGTGTGTAGGATGAAAATTTAATTCATGTGCAAGTCGTCACTGGAAAATCTCTACGCATCCATTATATGGAAGCAGTTTTCAGCAATAGGCAAATATGCGAATTCGTGTTCACACGATGATTTTCCTCAAGTGGCAACTCTATACACGCCTCTTTGCGCTCACTCGTTCTCCCTGACTCCCTGTGTACGTAGAGGTGAAGGAGGAGACATGGAGAACTGGCGAAGAAAGCAAGTTGAGACAGGAAAAAGAAGAGAGAATTATGAAGTGATAAAAATGTTGATTTCGGTATTTAATTTGATTCTATGTGCCATTCGGGGCATATGCTGATGTAGTTACATATGTTATGAGCGACTCCATTGTCAAGGGCTCTGAATATGACTTTGCTCAACACGCCATTGTAGTAACTCAGAGGCTGTGCGATTCTGCCTTCGAGCACAAAATGGAGCCGCTGGCGGATTTTCCTCACAAATATGTTCCGGCGTCGGTGAAACGAAACAACAAGGTTGATCTTGTATTTCTGTGACCACTAAATCACAACGGGTACTCCGATATGCATATACAGCCTTTCATGCTCCACTCTGCAGATGCAGCTTTCGTACTCAAAAACCTAAAATCAACACAAATGGGCATTTTTATATGTTCCATTACTACTGAGAAAGGAAAAGGAGGAAGCTAACTGGCAAGTGCATAGTTTAGTGTCCGCTGATCCCAGAACGAATATGCATTACTCGATAACTTTTTTTTCCGTTTGAATGGTTGCTTCGTGATACAGCAGAAAAAAATACAGAGGAGCAGGAAATAAGTGACCACAATGGCAATCTCAAGTGGCCATACCATCTCCATCAATGTCAGCCGGCCGTGCTCGTAAACCATGGCGTTTGCCGGCGTGCCCACGGGCAACAGGAACGCATAGTTGCTGGCGAGGGTGGTTGGGATCATGAGCAGTAGTGGGCTTACGGCCAGGTCTTCAGCCTGAAGAGCAAAAAGCAAGAAGTGCAGTAGGTTTGGTTTAGGTGGGTTTAACGTCCCAAAGCGACTCAGGCTATGAGAGACGCTGTAGTGAAGGGGTCCGAAAATTTCGTCCACCTGAGGTTCTTTAACGTGCACTGACATCTCACAGCACACGGGCCGCTAGAATTTCGCATTCATCGAAATTCGACCCCGCAGCTGGGATCGAACCCGCGTCTTGCGGGCAAGCAGCCGAGCGCCATAACCACTCAGCCACCGTGGCGGCTAGAAGTGCCGTAGGGGAAGATTCAGGTCTTCTGTTTGAAGACTATCGTTCTGTTGCCATAAATGTGAATATAATTTGTGCTCACTAAAATTAAGACGCAGTTAGATAATTCTACTTGCATGACTAGAAAGGAATACACTGATGGGTATTATTGTTACTGCCACATATAATTTTTTTGGAAAGTGTCACAATTATTGAAAATTGGGATATTTAAACGCCAAGACATCGGAAATGAATGTCAAAAGAATCAGGCGATTAATTTTTTTAACATGCATAAACACTAGAAACGCTGAAAAGCTTTACTATTGGGGAGTACAAAATCTCTCACTACAATATGCCGAAGGTCATGCCACCAAGTGCACTATAAACGCGAATAATATTTATGGCGCTCACCACCACACATGAAAAAGCGCATCAGTTCTTGTGAAACAAAGCAAATTTTAATAGCTGTAGCACGCTACCAGAAAAAGGCCTGCGACTTCGCGACGGACACAACTGGGCACAAGGAGCCTGCAATTGTTACGGCTGGTTTCGCCACAGGAAACTGCGCTCCGGCATAGTGACCTGCGAAGCATTACTGTCATTCACGCAATGTGTTAACTACCTCGAATTCACAGAAATGTGCGCTGTTGTGGCCTCAGCGTTGCCTTCTTTAACGTTGGCTATGAACTTGCTATGCGTGATTTATGAACTGCCTCCGTTTTAGACTTTATCATAATCTTTCTGTCTACACCTGCATCGACTCGAGAAGGGGCTGTATCACTTTATATCATTAAAGTTAGTTAATGAACAATCAAGAAGCATAGTATGCGGAAGTGAATTAGTTAAACGTCTTGTTACAGCCCGCAGTAAACTTTTTTGTACCTGTAATTAAGTGCAAACGTCAGTGGTTCATAAGTATTTACACCACACTGAGTTTCTCACCAGCGAAGCGAAGACAGGCAGAAGAATGACGCAGGCTGCAGCGTTGCTGATAAATTCGGAAAAGATAGTAGAGACGATGCTGAGGCATATCATGAGTGGGATTGGAGGCAGGTGACCCAAGCCGGTGAGTTCCTGGCCAAGGAGTTGGGACAGCCCGGACACCTGCGCATGCATGTGAAAGGAGATAATCTTGTCGGAAGTATCTGCTCTCGGAGGCTGCTGTAAAATAATTAAATGTTTATGTTGTTTGCGAGAAGCCAGAGATCATGGCTCGTAAATTTTACCACGAAGTGCTTAGCGCTCAGAATTTTGTCCCGGCGACACTTTTCCCGGCGACGTATTCGGCGTTACAGCTTCTCGGGCAGCGCCTGTGTTAAGGTTTTTTTTTTCTGATTTTCAGATAAGACAGTGCCTTGGTTTTTTACGTTCCTGTAAGGTTGCACCCAACAATAGTCGAAAATACTACAATAATCTAAATCTGACTGCTCCATTCATACGAAACGCAGCCCATACTATTTTTTTTAGGTACCGGCTTGCTGAGGAATGTTATCTTTACCAAGGTCATAAGCTCCTAGAGCAGAGTGCTCTATAGAATGCGTCCTGGTCCAAATAAAAAAAATAAAAATTTTAGGTAGTTTTGGTGATTGGACTAAATTTTTGCACCTGATGTGCTCTCGTTACGCTCAGCATTTTTACCAGCCATTGATACAGTACAAAACTGTGCATTGGTTTATGATAACATGGAAAGCATGCAAAATGAAGCCAAAAATTTGTGAAAACTTTGGGATACAGAGCCAACGCCAGTTTTCTTGAGGAATGCCGTACCTCTATGCATAGCACAAGGGATATACCTAAAGAGCAATAAACGTCCATCCTGTCACTGTGATCTGAAGAACTGCGCTATACTGCGGAAAACGAAGTAAGTAAAAAGTTGAAGACTTGTTGGGGAGGGATTGCGCTAAATTAGCTCAACTCGTACGTCACTGTAATAAGCCACATACTGGCAATGTTGATGACCAGATAACAGTTAGAATGCTTTTTTGGCTAAGACGGGTTATATATCCTGGATAAATTTGGCATGCCAGATACAAAGACAGCGCAAGCTCCTTTCAAACCTGAAGTCAAAAAGACAGCAGTGAAAAAGTGAGACGCACTAGCTCAGCGGGTGAACAGTCTAACAGTCCAGCACTTATGACGAAAAAGCAAACAGCCTGGCAGCTTAGCTTGACACAGAACGATACTATTATATGCAAACACTGTTAGGACCACTGCAGCAAATGTTTTCTGCCATGTCACGTAGAGCACTTTTCTCAATTTGGACGCTGGGAACAAACTTTATATGAAGAGTAAAAGCATACTACGTCTATTGGTCGTAATATATAATGGGCGTGCGAACGCATTGAATATTTGTCACTGGCGCCCGGGTACGTTATTTTGTGCACTTATTGCATGGGCCTAACTAGCAACCTGCTGATGGCCCAGACGCTATTGTCGGCTGTTTTAGTGTACATGTTACATAGAAAATGAATTTAATTTAAAATTGAATTGAAAATGCTGCCAGCCCTATTTACATTCTAAAATGTTCAGTACTAAAAGTATAAGCGATACTTCTCATACAGGAAACACCTATACACCAGTGGCATAAATGGAGCAAGAAGCATGCTTGAAGGGAGCCACGTAGAGCTCATTGGAGTAATCGTATACCCCTCACCCTCATCCCTTCGGCGACGGCAAAACTACTGCCAATGAGCAAGATGACGCTCCAGTGAAGCCTGGCCTGCACTATTTGCCAGGACATAAGGGAAGGGCTCTTGGCGCCCTCCCAGGGCCTGGCTGGGATCATGAAGAGCAGGATCACAGGTATCATGACTGCCGTGGCATCCTTGGGCCGCCTGCGGTTGGAAAGAAGGCAATGGCACCCGAATCAGCTGATACATTCATAAAATGAGCGAACCCCTTAACAATGCCAATTCTTATTATACTGTTGTTTTAATATAAAGAGCTGTTTCATCAGCAGGGCTTGTCGGGCTAGTTGGTTGATCATAATGCAAAAAAGACGAACTGCGCAACAGGAACACGGACGAAAGGGAGGCAGACACACACTAACGCAGACTTACAACTTTACTAAAGGAAGGAATACAAGGCAAATATATATAGCGATCCCCAACGCACTTCAAATCTGATCAATATGGCACGTGACAATCTGCCCAGGCGATAAACAGACCACACAAGAACCACCCGCTTACAAGATAATCTTATACCGGGCCGGCCCTTTCTATGAAAACAAAAAGCAAAGGAACGCTTAGCGACAGTGCACACTTGAGAATTACGCGTTCTGCAAAGTAAGGAAATTCATAACAAAAACCACACCACTGTAGCCATCTGATACCACTGAAGCTCGAACCACCTGCGCTTGTAAGCGGTTCGAGCTTCAGTGGTATCAGATGGCTACAGTGGTGTGGTTTTTGTTATGAATTTCCTTACTTGGCAGAACGCGTAATTCTCAAGTGTGCACTGTCGCTAAGCGTTCCTTTGCTTTTGTTTTCATAGAAAGGGCCGGCCCGGTATAAGATTATCTTGTAAGCGGGTGGTTCTTGTGTGGTCTGTTTATCGCCTGGGCAGATTGTCACGTGCCATATTGATCAGATTTGAAGTGCGTTGGGGATCGCTATATATATTTGCCTTGTATTCCTTCCTTTAGTAAAGTTGTAAGTCTGCGTTAGTGTGTGTCTGCCTCCCTTTCGTCCGTGTTCCTGTTGCGCAGTTCGTCTTTTTTGCGTTTCATCAGCACCGCAACGTGACTTGCGAGATTGGTCAATATGCCATCACTCGATCAGCTGGCAACAGAGGTGGGCAACCTTATAAGGTTTCGACCTCATGAGGTCGACCTCAACCTCAAAATGACCTCAACCTCACGTCGTCAAGTGAGGTTGAGGTGAGGTCGGCGACGGCTCGAAATTTTGTGAGCGAGGTCAGCAAATCAGACCTCGACCTACCGCGTGAGTTTAAGGTTGAGTCAGGTGGTCATTCAGTGAGGTCTAAATTTTGAGCCAGAGGCTTTTTGCAGTTGCTACGTCTTACTCCGACGAGTGCCGCTTCCCAAGTGGAGTTGCAGCGCACCACCGCAGTGTTCACGCAATGACGCTTGGTGTTCGGTTCCCCTGTTTGGACAATCGGATGCCACCCAGTGCTGTGCCGTAATATCTGTTCAGTCCGGGCCTACAGGAAGACGCACCCCTCTGGTCTTCAAGGAAGGAGTATTACTGTCACAGCACGCCACTCTCCCTCTCCCTGCCCCGTTGGCGTAGCACCCGGCTGCCTGACGGTCAGTAAACTATGGGGAGCGCGCAAAGCACGTAACTCACGTTGATTCGCGGTAGTTTCGTTTCATGCCGAAAACAAATAAGTTCAGTCCAACAAGCACGCAATAAATTCGTCGCAGTGTGGATGGCCCCAAGCAAGACTGCTTCGTGTTCGTGCTCGTTGCCGACGCTGACATCACGGCTCTTGCTTTGAAGTCGAATAAAGGGGATCGTGCTGTACATTACAAGCAGATTTAAGAGGAACTGTAGCTGTCGGCACAGGCGAGAGAATGTGATTAAAGGGGTTCCTAACAAGGACACCTGCTGATTTGATTACAAAAGCACGAAGCCAGACAAACCTGTATAACACCGTCGAAGCTTTTGATCGGTGATTTCTCCTTTCGAATCTCACACAAATTCTGTATATTCCCGTTCCGTAATGCAAGCAGATGCAAATATAATTTCACTTTTTTATCCTTCCGAATAACCTCTCTTTTGGTCTCCGGTTCCTTGTTCCTTCTCGTAAATTCGCTTATTATGCCGTAGCACCGCAACACTAGGCGAACGCGCAAGCATAGCGGTGTTGCAGCGGTGAAAAATTCAAAACTATAATGAATGTATGGCGATGTGGCAGCTGATGCCTTTTCCTTTTTTTTAATGGATATGTGTGAATAGAACTTATTACATGCTCGCGCTGTGCTGCTGAGTCGCTGTTTCAAACCTTCTAATATGACGTTTAAGGGGCACACTGTTGTTAGCTTCTGTTTTAGTGTGCGATTTTTGTTTGTACGTTTATAAACATTCTCTTTTTTTTCTCATATGGAATCAGTTAGGTTGGCTGCCTGCCTTGCAGACGACGAGGCACTAAATGTTATCTTTCCTTTAACTATTTTGCAGAGACAAATCGTTCATCTTAGACGCCTTCTCAGAATGGTCGCGCGGTGCTCGTGGGTAAAAAACGTCGAGGATGATGGCGTACCATTTATTAGTTCAGTTTTGAGGGAAAACAAGTGATTGACTTAAAACAGCTCGTCTCAGACTGGTTGACGAAATGACAGCCAGCATTTTCTTGAGGCGTATGAGCACTTAGGCCGTGTTTTTTTCCAAGGGCAGTTGGAGCGGGGGGGGGGGGGGGGGGGGGCTCGGAAAAAGATTTCGCTTATAGGAGAGCCATGGTGCTCTTGACAGAGGGAGCGGTTCAAGCTGCCCACTCTATAGGCCAGTTGTTTTGAGCCGTGCGATTTTAATAGTTGGCAGTGTTCGAAAGGAGTGTTCAAAATGCCGCGGTTTCACCGAGTTTAATGTTTTATTGAGGTAATACATTGTTCTTGCCCTTGAGGCAGGGCAAAAGGAGGAAACACATCCTCCTGACTAGGCCCTGGCCTCGGAGGGCACCGACGGTGCAGCAACAGTGGCGCGTCAGTAGTCACTCTACACAACAACAGCTATACAAGAACAAGCAACATTATCCAGACATTGTAGTGTGTCAAAATGTACATATGAAAAACATAATGTAACGGTGCTGTGCAAAAAGCAAAAGAAAAGTAAAAAAAAAGTTGGTTAGTAAATTTATGGCAATCAGTGAAAAGAATGCTCTGTTCAGGGTGGGAGTAAGAAGTAAAAAGAAAGAGAACGATCACAAGACCGCGCATTACAAAAATCATGCAGACAGTAATATGAAATTCCAGCATTCACGCTTAAATTCATCAGAGAATTCCCAGGATTTCAGAAAATTCCCAGGTACGTGGCGGTGGCGACAAAGATATGGGCGCTGAATGGGTTGGCATTCAAAACGCCGTGGCAGAAACACGGCACTGGGTGCGATGTCAATGCACCAGAAACCTTTATTCCTTCCCCCTTACGGCGTGGTTTGAGTGTCCACCGAGATACGTGAGAAAGTTACTGCGTCATTTCCTTTCCCTAAAAACAATTTACATTCATTCAATAGGCCGCCGGAATTAATTGGGGAATTAATTGGCGTTGTTGTTCACAACGTTGTAGATTCCGTTGCTTTTGAGAAAAGGAAAGGCGCATAACTGGCTCCCTGCGTCAGTGGACACCTCAGTTGCGCTGGCCGTTAGGCGGCAATCGCGTCCACCTTCAAAAAACCATGCCTTCAAAACCGCATCTACCTTCAAAAAAAAAAAAACCCACAGCATTTCAGGCGGCCGCGCTGGCTCAGTGGTTACGGTGCTCGGCTGCTGACCTGAAAGACACGGGTGGCGGTCGAATTGAGATGGAGGCGAAATTCTGGTAGCCCATGCGCTGTGCGATGTCAGTGGACATTAAAGAACCCCAGGTGGCCGAAAATCCGGAGACCTTCACTACGGCGTCTCTCATAGCCTGAGTCGCTTTGGGACGTTAAACCCCCGTAAACCATAAAAAGAAGCAAAATATTTCGTGCTTAGAAATGCTAAATCGCCACCTAAATTTTTAACTCACAGGACCACGCTCTCACTTTTCAGCAGTCATACCAGCGCACCGACTCCCATTCATTATTCCAATATTTACGTATTACGCTGAAAAAGTAACAACGTAGCGGCGTAAGCACTGGCAGCGCTATTTCGGTCTTATACACGTTGTGTAAAACAACCTGATGTTTGGCTGTTCGTGACAACGATCTGCACTCTGAAAAACAAAAAACTTAATAAAAGGCTGCTGTGTTTTCGTTAGGGACATTTGTGTGAGTGCTGCTAGCGCTTTATCCGATAAAGTGTGTAGTTCAACCAGAAACTATCGTTAGAAGCCACTCGTTCCTCAGTGCATGAGGAGAAAAAAAAAGCACATCTACTCTTTCATAAAATGTACACCGGAGGGAGCTTAACATAGTTCGAGCTTTCTGACTATATTAGCTCTACACTCACTGATGATGGCGCCGTTGATTTGAAGGCTGATTAAGAAAATGGGTAGTTGTATGTATTGTACCGAAGCGGTGACCCTATGGATTGACCATTCAACCAGCATGTGGAAGGTGCGGAGTTCTCTTCCTACTGCCGCCGAGATCCTACCGAGAATACAACAGGTAGCAGCTTTTCCATGGCCTGGTGCTCGGCTTACCTCGGGTGATATACTCGGAAAATGGATCTTTGACCCCACCTTGAGTAGACCGAAACAATATGTGGCATTGCAATTTTTGACCAAAACTGCCCTTGCGCTATAAAAATTTATCACCATCATCATCATCGTCATCACCAGTTCAATGTTTTATGGATTGATTGAGACGTGTGCTTTGTTACTCACACCGGGTCGAAATATGTGGCCCATCCCCTTGCAAACATTGGGTCCCGGAACAGCCAGAGAAAAACCAGGAGAATAAATAGGAGCAGGACGGCCACTTCGTGAAACCTGCATAAGCAAAGTCGTAACATTGTTGCCGTCAATTTGCCCTGAAAAAAAAAATAAGGGCGAAAGCACGCAGGAGCTCAATGATGTGAATAAATTAAGGAGTCGTATACTTCCTCCGTCATATATACAACGCAAAATTAAAACTCTTTTTGTTACATGGAAAAAGCTATGCTCGGGCTGTCAGGCACCCCAAGGTAGAATTCTCTCGGAGCCTTTATTAAGCTAACGAAGAACAGACAAATTAAATTGTAATCAATTCGACCACCTCAAGCTGTTTGCCTTGCCTTGAAATGGGAGTATACGAGTGCTTTTGCATGTCGCTCTTATCGAGGACCGAACGGAGGATTACTTTAGAGAAACACTTCAGACCTAGCAAAATGTTAGAATGGACGAGTGCTAAACAGTAACGGCTCAGTGCCGTGCTAAGCTGCTCAGGGCGTGGTCACGGGATTGACAGATTGAACGTACCTGAGAGGTCCAAGAGCGGCGTAATTCCGGCGGATCGCTGCCATTACGTAGGAACTTCTTTCCTTCCCAAGGTCCGGGCTGTGCAAAGGAACCGGCGGTTAAATTTTCAACATAATTGAAATGAGGGATGGGTTTGACATTATTTGTGGCCCTCTGAGATTACAAGATTGGCAATACTTATGCGCGTAGATGGTACTCATAGCAAAAAATATCCCTAGCGGAAGTATAATTTGCACAGCACTGTGTTCCTGAAGCGTAGCGGAAAAAAACCTCGAGGCGTGGTTATTCTGGAAGAAGGAGTTGTATTCGAAAACTTACCACCCATATCTAATAAACTAAGGAGAATCACGTTCATTGCAAACAATGGGGCCTTAGAAAACGACACGAGGGGTATTACGCCGTTTGTTTTTTTTGCTGCGGCTGCTTGAAAACGTTGCGGCATGAAAACACGTTTAATTGAAATGAAAATAGATTCACTGCTTCTCTTCTACCGGCATAGCCGTGGCCGCTCAACATTGGTCGACTCATGAAACAAAAGGCTTGATTACGCGGTAAAAAGCCAAATGTTCGGAAATAGGAAATTAGGTAACAGATTTTCGCGCCCTTAAACACAATAAAAAGGGGTAAATGGTAATTAACGAATTGATGACAGGATATACGCAAATAAGTTTTGCAAGCTGGAATTCATACAGACCAGGAGGGGCTGCTTACGCCTGCTGTATCCGTTTGCGAGCTGTGCATTATTTTCTGTCTTCAACGTGTTCTGCATAACCTCTTCATAGCCGCGACAATAGGAAAAAAAGAAACCACTGCTTTGGCTCTCTTGGCAATTTACCACACGCGACTCACCAGGGTCATCGAAATGGCCCAGAATGGCAGCATGTTGAATTTTAGGGAGCTAGCACTTTTAGTGGCCATTCCTCGCATTTAGCCGCTGTGTGTTTGTCGGTCTGTCTGAAGCCGGCTTTGTGGCAGGCTGCTCACCTGCCCACCGGGGGTGGGCAACCTGCCCACCGTGTCAGGTGGCAGCTCATCTAATTTTGAGAAGCTGCTCAGGAAGAGCAACTTGGGTCGCAACCCAACCCAAGCAACCAAAGTCCCACCGATGGCAGCACTGCCATAGAAGGGCAACGGGGCGCATCGCTTGACTGCTGCTCCACTGCGCCAGGAGTGGTAGGAAGAGTCCCAAGGATCCAGGAATGGACAGAGTCAGCAATTCCGTATACGGGGATATTAACCCATTATCACTGTCCGAACAACTGCCATCCGGGAGCACTAAATCTGAACACCAAAACTGAAGGAAAAATCGAACTTAAAGCGCACCCAATTCATATTTGGCCTAACTATGCGAATCAAACATTATTTTTGTTTAAAATTATTAACTCCCCTATGCAACAAAAAAAAATAATCGTTCTTACACATTCGCCGCTACGTGGCTACCTCTCTTACGATTATTGTCAGTATGTTTAGCATAACAAAATTCTCCCAAGCAATCTAGGCGTGCGTTTCTCGCTTACTTTCAACGCTCACCAATAACGACTTGTCATATGTCATATTTATCTCTTTCTTATCACAGTAATCAGTATTAGACAATTCATCAAGCGGAGTAATCGACATATGCTCATTTAAGGGAGGAACTGACGCATAAAAACTTAGTGGGACTTTTGCATCCACGGATTGAACTCTAACCACAATGAACACGTTTTTTTCTTTTGGGCGCATAAAGATGAGGTACTCACGCAAAAAGAACAAGAATCAACCGTCTGTGCAAAAAAAGAAGAAAACCCTTAATAGAAGAGCGCCCGAAAGCTAGCGCAACCTGGGGGGGCTTTTTCAATAACTATGCATCCGAACCAAAATATTAGCTCTCCCGTTTAAAGATAATGCAGAAATGTTGTGCTCTACTTTTTCAGCAGCAGTTAACTTTGCTAGTAGTCCAAGTCAAATCCTCCTTGCATACCAACAGGGTCTCTCACAATGCACAGGTGCTCAGGAACCTAAGCACTGGAAGTGTAACTAGGTAAGCATCGCAGTAGTGCAACTTTTGTCGGAGGCGAAAGCATACCTCTTGCATCGAAAGAAGAACGGCACCACGGCGACAAACGTAAGGCCCGTTCCGAGAAGCGCAATCGGGAGGGCGAAAAAGAGCCACAGCGCGTAGTCCACGGGGGCTCGCCCTCCGTACAGGCTGCAGAAAGAACCAGGCAGAGTAGTGAGCGGCTGATCGCCTATAGGCACAGAGCTAGTGCGCAGATGCTCTCGACTGTAATTAATCCTTTTGTAGCGGGAGAAACACTGGGCTACCAGTCGAGCATTTCGCGGCACATGGGAGAGTAAAGTTGTGCGCATGCGCCGTTACTATGGCAACCCAAGAGGAGCGAAGTGTGGCGTGCGCTTCGCCGTCACAGCGGCCGCGCGCCCGCTCCACCGTCCAGTTCCAGTTCCAAAAACTTTTATTTACATCAGAAATGGAGGCCCTCTACTCCCTACCCCTGGCGCGCAGGCCTAGGGGCAGAGGCCAGGGCCTCCGCGACTAGATGCAGGCAAAGAGTTGTTGGCTCTTCGCGGCCTCTGCCGCCAGATGAATGACTTTCTTCTGGGTCGCGGGGTCCGCGCTTTGCAGAAGGGTTTCCCAGGCTTCTCTACTATCTATTCCTTCCCTCGCCCCTGGGGAGTGTACAAACTGCTAATTTATATGGTCGAGGGTCCCCCTCTCTCCACATTTTTACATTTATCTTCTATGTCCTCGTCTTGTAGGACGTGTGACGCCCATACCGGGTTTTTGAAATTTCCGGCCTGTAGCCTTCTCCAGGTTACTGCCTCTCTGTTCCCGAGCTCCTTGTCCGGAGGAGGGACAGTTCTTCTCTGCAGTCTGTAATTCTCTATGATTTCTGTGTATGTTTGTAGTCTCTCGTCAAGTTCCTTGCAATCTGGCGGTTCCGCTTCTGCTCGGAGGTAAAGATCTCGAGCTAGAAGGTGCGCCGCTTCATTGCCTGGTACTGACGTATGAGCTGGTGCCCATATTAGGCTAATTTTTCTATGAATATTTTTCCCCGTTAGAATCCGCACCGCTTCTGATGCGACTCTACCTCTTCCATAATTGTAGATGGCTGTTTCACTGTCGCTTATTATATAGTTTGCCTCTGTTTCCACGCAAGCAAGCGCTATTGCTACCTCTTCTGCTACTTCCGAATTGCGGCTGCGTATCGTAGCTGCTGATATTGCTGTAGCCTTGCCATCCACCACTGAGGCTACAGCTGCTTCCAGTCTACCGCTCGCCGCATCCGTGTATGCTACCGTCTCCTTATTCATTTCGTTGAAGCGTCTCATGAGGGCTTCGGCTCTCTTTTCCCTCCTCTCACTGGTAAAGGTGGGGTGCATGTTTCTCGGAAGTGGGTCTATTCTGAGATGTTACCTGACCTCCTTCGGGATGTCTTGCTTTTGCTGCATGCCTCTTATTATTGAGTCCAACTTATCTCTTTCTGGGGCCCGGATGTTAAGGTATAGTGTAGCGTAGCTGAGTCGACTGATTATGTATGCTTGCACCAATTTTATTAGGCTCCTTTCTTTGAGTCCTCTCCCTTTGAGCGCTATTCTTCTGAATATTCCAGTTACTTGCGCTGCATATCCTTCCAGTTTCTACACCGTCAAAGCTGAGCTTGACGCCACGCGAATGAGAAGTTGTGCGCACGCGCCGATACCATGGCAACCAGAGAGACCCCACAGCTGCGCCGCGTTCTTCGTCGCTGCCTCGCCGCACGCCGCTCTCTCACCCGAACCCCGCGTCGCATGCGCAGGATTGAGTATAAAAGGCGGAGATGTAGTGGACGTCTCTATCACAACGTTTGCCATGCATGGAGAAAAGGACAGTCCAGCCGCTTCTAAACGGCGGTATAAACAAGAAAGATTAACTCTTCTGATCCTGAGGTTTTTGCATGCAGACAGAAGAGCTTGCATACCATGCATACCTGGTTGCGAAAGTTATTCTTTTTAAGAAAGATGGAAAGCTACCGATTGAAATATCTCTGTGCGCTAGTCATGTAATCATAAGGAGTTTAAAAGCGCGAAAGCAATGAGGGCATTGGCACAGACACACGAGAGGGCCCTAGAGCAAGTGCTGTCGTTTCTTAGTTCCTTCTGGTGCATGTCTTTAGCGTTCGACATGAAATACCATAGTAAAAAGTTATAGCGCCGATGGCAGACGACACGGATAGTAAGAAAACAGGACACGCACGCCTTCTTGCCGCTGTAGCGTTTGTTGACGAATGCACACATACTTTTCAACCCTGCATTATTCGTAATTACATTGGATTTCCAACTGCATGATCTGCCAGCTTTGTTTTACTCTTTGAGCTTTACTGTGTTTAAAACGTAATGCAGATGAATCTCCTTATAACGAAGTTGAAGGGGCCCGACGATTACTCGGTTATAGGCTTAGTAGAGCCGTTATAGCCCCTGTTGACCGTGCTTCCAACGGGAACCTTCAATCCTTCGTTATATCCATTACTTCGTTCTAACCCGCTTCGTTATAACGAGTTTCTACTGTACAACATCAGTGTAACTGTCTCAATAAGGACGATTTATATTTCTTATAGTAACAAAGTTCACTTACTCTTCGACAACGAATTGAAAAACAACATTAGAAGCCCCGCTGGTGATAGTCGTGATTGTCCCTATATTGGTGCCGTAGAGGACGCTGAGGTAGAGGATGGCCCGAATGCGGTGCTCGGTTACCTTGTCGAGGACAGGTTGCTCGTCGATCACTTTCGTTGGAGCCACTACGTCAGGCTCTTCCTTGTCCCTGTGAAAAGGACGGTTCGAAGTGAATAACAGCCACGCTGTTCTCAGTTCGGCCTATGGCGGCATATACTCGGTAGACTGACGTAGTGCGGCCGCACTAGCTAACGACTATGTACGGTTACTTTCTAGCTTGGTAATCGTGGTCCTCGGAATGGATCCAGCAGGGCTACTGTACTAGTAAATCTACTAGTCATCAAGGCTGTTATCGGTACTAAGCTGGTTCTAGTAGTAGTCATCAATGCTGGTATCAATAATCATCGGATCATTGCATAGGTGTCTGCGCTATTAAGAAGAGCGGCGATGTCCCGCGGGTCACATTCGCACAGCACGCAAACACACACAAACTTGATAACGTATATGATTTAGCTGTAGGTAAGGAGTTGTATTGCTCTTACATGCGAATTTGTTCAATTTTATTCCCGCCATTACAGTTCTACTGAGCTAGCTCAGAGCTTGCATTCGAGAAAGCTGCATTTTTTATGTGATATCATCCTGATAACCGGATATCACGGCTAACAAAAAACTTGGCTTCTTAAAACGAAACCTGCGGAATGACCCTCAACGTATGAGACTACAAGCATATATTTAGCTCATCCGAGCTAAACAGGAATACGCATCGGCCATCTGGAACCCTCATCAAGCATATTTAACAAATGCCCTCGCATATGTACAAAAAAGAGCCACCAGGTTCATTCACTCTTCGTACTCATCTGACGTTAACATGTCATCACTAAAATTGCAATCAAGTTTGTGTAATCTTTCTGTTAGCTGTCGCTCTGCCAGCCTTGTCTAGTTTCACAAGGTTTTTATTCACCGCCAAAACAAGAATCTTACATCTGCGCACCACCACCACGCAGATTCCATCGCAACGATCACCTCCTTCAAGTTCTGCGTCCTTGTGCCCATACTAAAGTATTTACCAACTCATGTTTGTCGAGTAGCAACTGACTGGAACAGCCTTCCCCCCCCCCCCCCCCCCATGTCTCTGTCATATCTTGCCCATCATCGTTTATGACTGCTGTCAACGCCTGCATCATGTAATTCCCACACTTTATGTAACACCTACGTTAGGGGTATTTAAGGAAAATATAGTGCTGTGATGTGATTCACTTCCGTATGTGGCTGTTCAATATCGTATGCTATGATATGCAGAGTTAAAACGTTTCCAAGTTGCACATGGGACATGAGAGACGCCGTATTGAATGCCCCCGAATCAATTCCGACCGCGTGAATTTTTTAATGTGCATGAATTAGCACAGGAAGATGTCTTTTTTGTAGGTCATTTCCATCAAAATTCGGCGAGTCAATTTCCATTGTGACTTAATCGATTTCAATTTTTCAGTGTTATATTTAACCACATTGTAAACGCACTGCACATGCAAGCTTCCTGCTATGAAGCAAGACAGCTTTAACAACATCGTAATACCACTCGCTTCCATGTTCCCGGTTACTGAGGTGACCATGGAACAGGACTAGCCTTTCAGTGAGCCGATGCTATAGCCCGTCAGCCAAGCCCTAACGAAGAAAGCGCTACACCAGACCCATGTGCCACCACCAAGGCTGTTGATATTCTCTTATGTCTCAAATCAGTTATTCGTTCAGCCTGTGTTATCTTTCCGTGTCCAGCGTTGAATATATACCTGTTGTGAGACAATCGGATCATAAAAATGCAATACAACCTGTCATTGCTCATGAGCAAATGGTCCGCAAGTCCGCAAGCACGCAAAAAAGCTTCCTTGAATAAGCTCCTCCAGTTTTTCTTTTTGTGATGAAACCAGAATTATTGAGTAACAATCAAATCACTTCATTCAATCACTAAAATCACTTCAATCAAACTATTTGCATTAACGCTTCCGAGAACTGCGTAATTATGTGCTTAATAAAACGTAATGTGTTTTGTTGTATTCGCCGATGGATGTAGAAATGACTGTCGTGGTTGTTGTTTGGAGACAAAACTCAGTGCACTAAAAGAAAGCGGAAGCTCTTTCGTGAAATCTAGAAGAATGCGGTGAGGGGCTAGTTGGTACGACATTATGGGCATAATGAATAACTGCGCAAGAAAGACTGGACAAGTGTCTTGTGTGGTTCTGCTCTTTTGTCCCACCCTTTTTGCGCAGTTATTCATTGTTCTCATAAATCTTTTCTTGAGCCAATGAGCGTAACGTAGTTCGCTCTCTGCACTGCTGCTATATGAGAACAATAACAAAATAATTAAAGTAATTAAACACTATTACGCACCCTTCGTTATGCGTGGCGTCCTTTGTGTGTCCATTGGCAGCAGAAGCAATCTTCTGGGCGCGTTCTCTCAAAGCTTCAGTCAAGGAAAGGAGAAAAAAGGTACTAGTAAACTCATGCTTTGGCAGTGGCTGTACAGAAAGTGCTCATTAAAGAAAGTCATAACCTCCTACGTCCCATCCGTTAATTGTGAATCCTAATCTAGTGCTCACACCAGGAATCCATCACTTCGTGCTTCTTATCCATTAATTGTGAATGCTAATATAGTGCTCGCACCAGGAATCCATAACATCTTACATCATATCCGTTAATTCTGAATGCTGATCAAGTGCGCACACCAGGAATTCGTAATCTCCTGCATCATATCCGTTAATTGTGAATGCTGATCTAGTGCTCGCACCAGGAATCCATAACATTCTAGATTATATTCGTTAGTTATCAATGCTGACCTAGTGCTCGCACCAAGAATTCACAACCTTTTACTTCATATCTGTTAATTATGAATGCTGATCTAGTGCTCGCACCAGAAATTCGTAGTATCTTACATCATATCCGTTAATTGTAAATACTAATCTAGTGTTCGCATCAGGAATTCATTATATCCTACAACATATCCGTTAATAGTTAATGCTAATCTGGTGCTCGCACCAGGAATCCATAAAACCCTACATTATATTCGTTTTTTATGAATGCTGATCTAGTGCCCGCACCAGAAATTCATAGTATCCTACGTAATATCCGTTAATTGTGAATACTAATCTAGTGCTCGCACCAGGAATCCATGAAATCTTACATCAGTTAATTTTGAATGCTGATCTAGTGCTCACACCAGGAATTCATGACCGCTGAGGTCATACCCGTTAATTGTGAGTGCTAGTCTAAAGCTCGCACCAAGAATTCATAACATCCTACATCATATCTATTAAATCTGAATGCTTATCTAGTGCTCATTAAAGAAAGTCATAACCTCCTACGTCCCATCCGTTAATTGTGAATCCTAATCTAGTGCTCACACCAGGAATCCATCACTTCGTGCTTCATATCCATTAATTGTGAATGCTAATATAGTGCTCGCACCAGGAATCCATAACATCTTACATCATATCCGTTAATTCTGAATGCTGATCAAGTGCGCACACCAGGAATTCGTAATCTCCTGCATCATATCCGTTAATTGTGAATGCTGATCTAGTGCTCGCACCAGGAATCCATAACATCATAGATTATATTCGTTAATTATCAATGCTGACCTAGTGCTCGCACCAAGAATTCACAACCTTTTACTTCATATCTGTTAATTATGAATGCTGATCTAGTGCTCGCACCAGAAATTCGTAGTATCTTACATCATATCCGTTAATTGTAAATACTAATCTAGTGTTCGCATCAGGAATTCATTATATCCTACAACATATCCGTTAATTGTTAATGCTAATCTGGTGCTCGCACCAGGAATCCATAAAACCCTACATTATATTCGTTTTTTATGAATGCTGATCTAGTGCCCGCACCAGAAATTCATAGTATCCTACGTAATATCCGTTAATTGTGAATACTAATCTAGTGCTCGCACCAGGAATCCATGAAATCTTACATCAGTTAATTTTGAATGCTGATCTAGTGCTCACACCAGGAATTCATGACCGCCTAGGTCATACCCGTTAATTGTGAGTGCTTGTCTAGTGCTCGACCAAGAATTCATAACATCCTACATCATATCTATTAAATCTGAATGCTTATCTAGTGCTCATTAAAGAAAGTCATAACCTCCTACATCCCATCCGTTAATTGTGAATCCTAATCTAGTGCTCGCACCAGGAATCCATCACATCCTGCATCATATCCATTAATAGTCAATGCTAATCTGGTGCCTGCACTAGGAACCCAAAACATCTCACATCATATCATCATATCCGTTAATTCTGAATGCTAATGAAGTGCTCACACCAAGAATTCGTAACCTCCTACATCATATCTGTTAATTGAGACTGCTGTTCTAGTGCTCGCTCCAGGAATATATAGCATTCTTAGTCATATCCGTCAATTTTGAATGCTGATCTAGTGCTTTCATCGGGAATACACAACATCCTACCTCAAGCGTCACTTGCAGCGTGATGAGTACGCAGAGGTAACAAATACGTAATTTTTAACTTTTTAGTCTTTTTTTTTATTCAACACCATGGAGCAAGCACTTGCAATGGCGGCTTTAACAAACGTATTGCCGCCCGCAAACGTAACGAGAATGCTCGATCACCGCAGGGATGGCCGCGGCTACAGAGTCCGTTATCGGCGGGTGACATTAGGAGGTGGCCAGTTCTTTCTCACTGGCATTCCGCCCGTAGCGGTGCAGACTGGGCAATAATTTTAAAGTGCCCACTCCAATTTATGTGGCTGTTGGTCACGGAGCATGCACGCTCGTGACAGCGCATTGTCGACGAAATCAAAAGCCGCGTTGGAAGAATCGGCTTTAATTTTTTAGCGCGACAGAGTTAAAGGCGCCGTTCACCAGAAAATCCGATGTCGGCGTTGTGAGCGAAAACTCACGAGCATAGCTCAGGCATGGGGTGCCCACACAGCAACCTAAGTGGCAGGCGGGCAACCTAGGTCAGGTAGCCTTACGGCTTCATCACGTCCTGCCCACCGGATAACGGATAGTGAGAAAACTGCCCACCGTGGCATTTATATTAAGGGTTGGTCGCTCGGGAAGAGCAACATGGGTCGCACAAGGTCTACCGCTGGGAGCACCTGCCATCGAAGGGCAGTGACGCATCGCTTAACCGCTGCACCACCGCGCCAGGAGGGGTATGAGGACTCTCGCTGATCTATGCATGGTAAGTAGAGGATGACATTCTTCATATATGAAAACTAACCCACTACGGTAGCGCGTCATACCTTTAAGGCGGAGCTTAAGTGTCGCCTACAATTTTTTATTCTTCCCGCAGCTGTACATTCTTCTGGAGGCGGAAGATGACGCCACCGTCGATGCAGCCATCAACTATTCCGTGCATGCCTGCATTGCCTTTATTCACGACTGAAACTGATTCTCGTTGTTTTATTGCACATTTTCTTTGCCGGTATCTTAAACTCTCAAGTTTTCTTTGAAGTTGCGTCTCGAAAGCACTGTTTAATAGCATCAAATGAACTTTTGAGTTCGCAATCACAATCAGAATTTTTTATCTGTCATTCAGTTTATGAGCGCAGATTGATATGCAGAAGGAGGTCCCATAGTCGATGACTGAAAAGGCGCCCTCCTTTTTCTCGGAGCAGCCAGCTTGCATTGAGGAAGGCAAAACAATGACATTTTGGAAGATTGCGTTTGGCTGCGTGTTAAGGTGAGCGCTTTCGATAAAGTATCTACACGTTTTAACTTTGCCTATCGATCGATGATTAGAAAGCCTGTAGCAGGCTATACGGAAGGCTAGGTGTATGAAAACCCGTCACTCAGGATAACTCAATGTGATAGCTGCTTGGTTTGATGACTGGGCAAGATCAGATAAGATTTAATGGCCCCTTATATCCACAATTATTATGATGGCTCAAACTGGCATCGGTACTATGAGTAAGAATTTAGAAATCGAATGCGTTGCAAAAAGCATCACTGCAGTCTGCAATATTAAGGGTGACGTGAAAGTAGAAGTAGGAATGGACCCAGTGATACCGATTATTCCTTCGACGTCGATGTTGCCCCCAGAGAGGGTCCTACGCCTCTCCTGCAGTAGCTCATTCGCGAGCGAATCGACGACGGGCATCATCATGGCGGTGATGGCCACATTGTTGATCCAGATGGACAGGAACATGGAGATGAACATCAAACCGAACACCACTCTGCGTCATATGAAACCAAAGAAAAAAGGATTGCCAGGGTACTTTGTCTATAATTTTTACATAAGCGCACCACAAGGCGAGCACAAGTGGGACACACGGCACAACACGCTATTGGCAAAGAATGTTTTAACTGAAAGACACACGCTATGTTCACTAGGCTCTTCTTTTTATTGTAAAACTCGATTTTGCCCGATTCTTGCACTGCGAACATGTTCTTTAGAGACTCAATTATTCACTATTTCTTCCCGAAATCTACAAAAATGGATCTTTTAGACGATTTTCGTTTTCCAATTCACAACGCTTATGACACCGCAGGTTATTTGTGGGGCAATTAGTGCCTATTGTAGAGGGCTGTCTTCCATGGAATGGGCATCCGAAACGTCCATTTAAGCGTCGTGTTCATGACACGAATGAATTTGAGGATAAATCTGAAAAGGGCCTTTGAGGACGGAGAAGCAAAAAAATTACAGCCGATTTTCATAGTTAATCAAATGCGAAGTAGGTGCCTTAGCACTGCTTACCCCTGCTATACGTACTTTTCTGTGCATTTTTACACTTTGTTATGCTTTGATATTAAAAGTTCTTATGCACCCGATGCGGTAAGCAGCGTGCTGCCGATGTCTAGGGAGCACCTCGCGTACACCTCCGCTGTCCGTAAAGGTTGAGGGGTGAATGACCGGAGGGGCGAGAGGCCGAAGTTGAGGGCGCGCTTGTACAACGCTCCCCGAAACTGCGATCCGCGTCTCTCCCTTGTTGCATGCAGCCGAGCGACAGCACCATCCCCTCATTGCACCCCGTAATGCGTGCGTCGCCGCCTTCTCTTTCGCCCTTCAATTTCAGGGAGGGAGAGAGAGGGCCCTCGGATAAACATCGTCTAAGCCCGTGATTGCGGTTAGAAGTGCCACGCATTAAAACATGGCTACCGAGCAGCCGTCTTTTAGAAGTCACTGTGTTAAGTGCTAGCCACGGTAACGACAGCCTGATACAAGGACCTTGCGCAATTAAAATGATCACTGTGGTATTGATTGTCTTCGCTGTGCACAAATAAAGGCAAGCCGGTCTTGCTCAGATGCGGGAGTTCTCTATAGTAAACTGGCAAAGTTCGCGACGAAATATTGGTATTAGATAAAGAAAAAAAATCGTTTTAAATAATCTTTGAGTGAACCCGTGATTTCCTGCTGCCTAATAAATAATGAGCAAAAATACGGCAATTTATATCTTGCATAAAAATGAACTTTTCTATTACAATGTTCTGTGCTAAAAAAAAACAATGACCAGGAAATACCCGAACTGCGGGGATTTTTTTCCAAATAACTCGGTTTGAACTCGAATTTGAGTTCTAAAATTCCGCCCAATTACTGCCCCTAAATTTCCGGGAAAAAATAAAACCATAAAACGAAGAACCCTAGCTATACAGGGTGTTTCATCCAAGTCTGTCATCAATATTTCAAAATAGACTTTTCGAATTAAAAGAGCGGTTTTTGTTTCGGTATATCATTGTGAGAGGGAAACGCTTGAACCGCTGTCAATAGTAAACTTCTTAAACTCTTATTGTTAGGTTCCTTATTTATTCAGAGGCTTGTAAGTCACTGTAAGGAATATCCATTTCATTTTTTATCATTTCTAAAATCCGAATCCCGTCGCCGCTGCAGCGCAAGGAATGGGGCCACACACGCGCGAGAGAGACATCGCGCTGGCCGGGAAGAGCACTGGGCACGCCTACGACTAAAGCCCCAACTCAATGGATCCATCATAAGCGTATCGGCAGAGCGCCTACGCGCACGGGCGTACGTTGGATCCTGTCTGCGCATGTGCAAAGCGCGACGCGCGCGCAGGCGCGAGCAGGGTGCAGATATCTGTACATGTCAGATATCCGCGCGTCGGAAGCGGGGTCTGGTTTACAGCAATAGGACCACGGGGCTCTCGGGGACTGTTTTGTTCATGGCTTGAGGCTCTTTCAGGATCCTGTAACTTTTCTGCGCGGTTTGTGTTGTCCTTTCAGCGCCCCCCACGTTTAAGTTGTCCTTTCAGCGCCCCCCACATCCCCTTTCTACACGCTTTAAATTCCTTCGGTCGGCCCGAGAGACGGAACGAGCCAGCGCCCTGATCTGTATAGTTATGGTCATGCAGTTTTAGCAGACTTTTATGCGAAGCATAATAGGGACACTACTTAGCTCAACCATAGCCCAGCCTGGCGCGGCCGCGACCACCAAGGCTAACTCCCGCTCCTCCCGCTAGGGGCGCTGCAGCCGAGCACGTGGTCTGACGTCACGCCAGCTGTGGAGAAACGGGGCTCAACTCGCGCGGTCGCCGCGCGACCGCGACCACCAAGGCTAACTCCCGCTCCTCCAGGAGATTGCTAAACAACGAAGAGACTAGCCTGACTTACGGGCAGGCGATACCGAATCCCTTTCACAAATCTATTATGCTTCGCATCCTAGGCTTAACCTTAGCTAAGCCAGGCAATTTTTTTCTATAGACAGTCTATAGCATTCGAATAGAAAACAGGAGATATCTGTTGGAAAGCAATTGAGAGTACAGAAAGTCTGTAGTCCGTTTTCATAAAGGTTTGGCCTCGTACCGTTGCGCTGGTTCACTAAGAAATATTCCTGACCAACTCGACTATCAGTTCGTTAGAGAGCACATTACAGGCGAGCCGATGTGTGGCGCGTGCTGGTCACACATCGGCGTGCGCCGAAAGAAATTGGTTGGGTTTCAAAGAGCACTTCTTGCATTGCTGTTAGCGGTGGAGAACAGCACTAACGGTAACAACGCAGGTAGTTAGCCTATTTGGTGCTGATACATAATTAAAAAGCACGCTGCTTCAAGAACATAAGGGACGGACACGACTAAATGAACAATTAGGGAGCACAGACATGCTTGCCAGCAGGTAAGCTCACCATCTAGGCCACTGAGTCACTTGTTACTCAGGTTGCACACCTGTGTTTAGCGTCACGCACGTGATAGCACGCATTGAGGACAAAGGGGAATGTGAGATAATGAAATCGTTCGCCATGGTTCAGGAAAACACATGTTCCAGTGCACCATCACACAGTTTGAAAGAGACTGAATGCTTGAAGCAGAATACTTATTTTCTGCGTTTCGACTTGCAAGCGCATGCAATTCATCCACATGCTTTGATGTTCATGCTTTTTGGATGTTGCCGCTCTCTGTTTCCTTTTTTTCTCTTTTGCTCCCCTCCCCACGTGTAGGGCAGCCTACTGGCCATCTCCTGGTTAACCTCCCGGCATTTTCGTCCTTCTGTTTCTCTCTCTCTCTCTCTTATAATTGGTTTTTGGGGAAGGAAATGGCGCAGTATCTGTCTCGTATATCGTTGGACACCTGAACTGCGCCGCAAGGGAAGGGATAAAGGAGGGAGTGAAAGAAGAAAGGACAAAAGAGTTGCCGTAGTGGAGGGCTCCGGAATAATTTCGACCACCTGGGGATCTTCCTTTCTTCTTTCACTCCCTCCTTTATCCCTTCCATTACGGCGCGGTTCAGGTGTCCAAATATATATGAGACCGATACTGCGCCATTTCCTTTCCCCCAAAACCAATTATTATTATTATTATTATTATTATTATTATTATTATTATTATTATTATTGTTATTATTATTATTATTATTATTATTGTTATTATTATTATCTTTAACGTGCACTGACATCGCACAGCACACGGGTGCCTTAGCATTTTTACTCCATAAAAAAACGCTGAGGCGCCCGTGTGCTGTGCGATGTCAGCGCACTTTAAATATCCCCAGATGGTCTCTCTCTCTTGGATGTTGTATTTACTCTCCTTACTTTTCGCCTCTTGTATACCTCCCTGCGATCATCATTGAAATAAAATTTTTGTTCGTGCTTCACCTTGTTTCATTTCGCTCGTCGCACCTTTGAGTGTGTATACTATTTTGCATCCTCCAAGAAGTGTATCTTTTCACCGTGAGGCAAGCGAAAACACACTACAATGGTTTGACTACTAAAAAAAATGAATGCACTTAGATATTTCTTAACTGCGGAAAGGCGAAAGCCAGTGGGCAGTTTGCTCACAGTCCAGTTGGCAGGTTGTGATCACGTGACAGGGTCATGTGACCTATGTGGCGATGTAACGGAGAGGCCGGACGGATGGTTGTGGAAGGCGATCCACATTAATTGGAGTCCCGATAGCCGCGGCTGGTGAGGCGGCGGAGCGGGCTGAGCGGGCAGAGCGAAAGCGAAGATTCGACTCGGCGGCACGGTGAAGTCACGTGATGCGTTGCAATTGCAGCGGTGCAGCAAGGACATTCAAGGTCAAACGTGTGGCGACGGCGAAATCGCTCCGATGAAAGCAGTAAAAGTTTTCACTTTTAAAAGTGTGACTGACCTTTTGATGCTGGTTCCTAAAAGACATAGTACCTTGAGGGCAATCCTTTGGTGCAGATGCGAGTGTTCAATGGCGATAGCCATTATTAATGTGCCCACAAACATCATGTTTGTGTCCTGAAATCGGAAGAAGTGAACAGTTATTTCAACAAACCATAGCGTGAGTAGTTTTTTTTTTTTCTGAGGAGGCATGCAATGTGAGCCATGCGATATAAATAAATAAGCGCTGAAGTTGACTGAGATCTGCGAGCACGAAAACGTTTTCAAAACATTACGTAATCAAAGTAAAATAGAAAGTGGCTTTGATGACTTCGGTTGGTCTTAACTAGGCAAATATAGAGTCAGTTGGGTACCCATGCAGTTCTTGAAAGACGAAAATAGAGCCCGCTTTCCCTCATCTCCTTTTCGTGTCGTTTATAACGCGGTTTATATTGTTGGAACTTTTGGTGCGTTTTCCTTTTAATCCTTTTAGTAGACGAATTTTCGTGATTTTTTTTTCTCGCAGAGTGCTTGATATTCTTAAACGCTGTCTTTACAAAAGAGTTCTTATATATGTATATTGGAAAGTCATCTGGCTCCGTTTCAAAGTTGGACTCAGGTCCAGGTATTTCGCCGCGAATTGCTCACTGCATTCCCTTCGTAGCTCGTTTACAGCTGGTCTTTCAAATTCATTGGCGCACAGTGCATAATGTGCATGTTTACAGCTACCTTTACGCTCTTGAGAGGGCCTTTCAGGAAAGAAAAAAATATTTTCGCCAGTGAATATCGCACTGCATATTTTAACCACATCCATTCTCCAGCACAATCTCTTCGTGTGGTATTAAGTCATTAACAACGAAGGGTGCGGAGCGGGCAACAATGATAACGGCATAACATGTAGCTCGACGTCAGTCTTTTGGTGGTCGTAATAGGCGCTGATTCAAAGGGATAACTGAACACACTTCCCTAATGCAATGTGTTTATCAATTAAACTGCGCAGAACGGAGGTGTAAAACTTCTAATACGGAGTAAAATGAAGCATCGTGAAGCTAGGTTGAGAAATTAGTGTACTGTGATAAGAAACGCGCTAATTTCACTTGAAGTTCTGGTTATTCATAATATGGCTAAAAGCAAAAGCTAGCGATGATGACACGGTTGAAATCCGGTGTGGTTTACAAGCGCTCTGCTTTTCTTATAGAAATTACATGCGTATGTTCTCGGCTGGCTGCGATTCGCTTTCTCGCAGGCTACACTGTCTTTCTCACCTTCATCACATGACCAGCCTTTAGCCTCATATAAAGACTGGAAACGGATGCAGCAGGGTGAGAATGATGTTCTTTTACTAATCAAGCAGAATTAACCCTCAACCCTAAATTAAAAAAAAATTATTTAGTTATGGCGGATGGGTGCACTAAAAGTTGTTTTTCCGACTCCAAAACTTATTCCTTGCTGCACTTACTATAGGTGTAACCTAAACATTTTGCAGGCCAAAGAATTGTAGATGCCATTCAGAGTAATTGTTACTGTGGAGCTGGACACGTACGTTCATGTAGAGCTGGCATGTTTTCTCGGTAGTGAGGACACCAAGAATGGGAAAGAGGACAATGGGAATGAGACACGTGGCTCCCAGTGGTATTGGTTCCACGATCCAGTAGAGGCACACCATGCTGACGACGTAGGCACAACGACCTTTCTGCAAAGAAAACGACAAAAGACAGGAGAGTAAGCAATTTTTACGGCATATATAAATGCGGCCACTCAGTTGAAACGAGAGAAGAGAATAGGTGATGCGAGGTAAAGCGTCTTCATTTCGCAGAAGGTTAAAATACCCTATCTAGTGGAATTTTTTGTTGTCGCAAATATTTGCTTAAAATAAGAAAAAGTTGGTTTTTGAAGAAACAAAACGGCACAGTAATTGTCTCATCTCTCGGTGGACACCTGAAGCGCGCCGTAAAAGATGGAATAAAGGAGAGAGTGAAAGAGGAAAGAGGTGCCATTGTGGAGGTCTCCAGAATATTTTTGACCACCTGATCACCTTTAACGTGCACTGACATTGCACAGCACACAGGAAAATGAAAATTGTTTTTTGGGGAAAGGAACTTAATTAAGAGTTACCTGTCAAACAGATTTCAGTACACAGCGGTAGGCAAAGCGCAGTCAGATATTGGTGTTATCGCATATGGGATACCACAAGGGTCTATACTTGGTCCATTATTGTTTCTGCTATATATCAATGATATTGTAAATATTCCACTAACCCCGCAAATTATCCTGTATGCTGATGACACTAACGCCTTTTTTCTGGTGCGAATATTGTAGATATTGAGAGGCAGGCGAATGTCTGGCTGTGTAACCTATCGGTATGGCTCGACGTAAATAAACTAGCCCTAAACACGAACAAAACAAAATATATTGTATTTCGACCAAAAAATAAATGTATGTCAGGCATTCTTCTGCGCTTCGGCAATGAACAGATCGAACGCGTTGCATCACATAAATTTCTAGGTGTAATCTTTCAGGAACACCTAAACTGGTCTGCACATGTCGCAAAAGTTCGTACAGATATCTCAAGAACGATTGGGCTCACCTATAAACTAAAGGATTTGCTACCACCATGGTTAAAAAAGCAATTGTATTATGCTCTAATACACTCCCGTCTGCACTACTGTCTTCTTGTATGGGGTACGACCACAAAAAAAAATTTAGAAAACCTACATGTACTACAAAAACATTTTCTGCGCCAAATAGAAAATGTCCCACGCTGAACTCATACAGCACCGTTATTCCAAAAACACCGAATCCTGACTATCACAAACATCCTATGTAAAAAACTAGCAGTAGCTATATACACTCAAATCAAACAGAATGCATCATCGTTCACAGAGAAATATCTTCATAAAGAACACATGTACAATCTCCGGCATACCATTTATAACAGAGACAGGATTCGTACAAACTACGGAACACAAAAGTTAACATATCAGATTCCTGACTTCTTGAATAAGCACGCCATGGTTATGAATATTATTACTGACAGTTCTTCAGCTCTAGCCTTTAACAGAAACATAACACATTTTTTTTAAGCACACAATTTTGACTATTTCCTTTTTCTTTTTTTTTCTGGGTTCCAAGTAGACACCAGATGGTTTTTGTTGTGAATGTTTTATTGTTCCCGCTTGTTTATTTTCTCTGCCTATTACTGCATGCGATTTATATTGGCTGTTTGTTTCCTCGCAGTATGACTTAGCCCTGCATGCTATGCTGTATTAATGTGTTCCTTTTATGCTGATCGAAACTTTGTTCAACGATGTGACTGTGCCTGCTGTTGAGTGATGTGTTTGGGAAGGGGGGAAGGGGGCCGACACTGAGTCAGGCATTAATTTGCCTTTATGTCTGCCTCCTAGGCACCTATTACTGCTGCCTGAATAAAATGACTTTCACTTTGTATCTGTCTCACGTATCGGCGGACACCTGAAACGTGCCGTTAGGGAAGGGATAAAGGAGGGCGTGAAAGAAGAGAGGAAGAAAGAGGTGCCGTAGTGGAGGGTTCCGGAATAATTTCGACCACGTGGGGATCTTTAACGTGCACTGATATCGCACAACACACGGGCGCCTTAGCGTTTTTCCTCCATAAAGACGCAGCCGCCGCCGTCTGGCTCGAACCCGGGAACTCCGGATCAGTAGCCGAGCGGCCTAACCACTGAGCCACCGCGCCTGTGTGCCGCTCACCTGCCGCACACACGCGCCTTTTGCGTCTCGCAGCCGTTTTGCCGTTTTGCGTTTTTTGCGTGTTTTGCGACACACATGCCGCGTTTCGACGGACGCGAAACGCAGAAGGCGCCTGTGTGCTGCGGGTGAGCAACACACAGGCGCGGTGGCTCAGTGGTTAGGGCGCTCGGCTACTGATCCGGAGTACCCGGGCTCGAGACCGACCGCGGCGGCCGAGTTTCGATAGAGGCGAAACGCTAAGCTGCCCGTCAGCTGTGTGATGTTAGTGCACGTTAAAGATCCGAGGAGGTGGTCGAGATTATTCCGGCGCCCTTCACTACGGCACCTCTTTTTCTGTCTTCTTTCGCTCCCACCTTCCTGCCTTCCCTTACGGCGCGGTTCGGGTGTCCTCCGAGATATGTGAGACAACTACTGCGCCATTTCCTTTTCTGAAAGCAAAATTTATTTATTTATTTCAAACTCTTTCCAGGCCCGAAGGCATTACAGAAAGTAGTGGTAATGGTACCTAACATAACCAGTGCCTATTATACAATATTATTTTACAAAGCGGCATAAAATACAGTGGCTTTGAAATTGTTAATTTCAGAAATGGCAGCGATGCAGGGAGGAGGGTCGTTCCAGTCTGCGCTAGTTTTGAGAATAAATGAATTATGACACACTTTTGTTCTGAAGAATGGAACAGCAGCTTTAAACATGTGGTCAGAACGGGAGGATATGTATGATGGGTGAGCAAAAAGATGATCCATTAATACAGGGTTGTGATGATACATTCTATGGAAAAGACAAAGTCGAAAACATTTACGGCGCGAAGAAAGGTCCGGCAGGGCAAGGGTGCATTTCATGGAAGTAATGCCGGCGTGACGGGAATAGTCAGATGAGACGAAACGTGCTGCGCGATTTTGAATGAATTCAACTGTGTTTATTAGTGTGATTTCACTGCGATCCCATACTGCGCTACTGCGCATGCATATTCTAGCTTTGGCCGCACTAATATTTTGTAGAGTGTTAGTTTTATCGGCAGAGACGCCGCAAAGAAATTTCGACGTAAGTACCCAAGAACCCGGTTATCGTTATTAGTGACGTGCTCGACGTGCATATGCCATGATAAATTATGTGAAATATGAACACTGGGAGCTGGGAGCTTCTGACGGAGTATCAGATAGCCGCGAATGAACGATAATGCAGCGATACTTGTGCGTGAGGTATAAAAACATTGAAAGGAAAGGCTTTGAAAGGAAGGACTTAATTCCCAGGGCAGTACTTGGGGCACTCAACACTTCCTCGAGGCGCCCTTCCATTTCCAGGTCTAGAGATCATTCAAGTCTGAGGTATCAGTGTTTCTTGACTCCAAAAACCGCCTCCGCCGTTAAAGGATTTCGACAAATGGCGTCTCCACTGATAAGAGTGAATGTCTTCACCTTGAACAGGACAGCCGAGCATGTGAATCGGCAGTGTTTATTGCCAGCATGTGGCTCAAGACAGTGGGAGCAGAATGACGAGCTATTTGCGTGAGGATTGGACGAAATTGTGTTCTGCGTGCTCTTTTGGTTTTTCCTTGTTGCTGCGTGTTGTTTGTTGTTTTCGTGAAATTTCGTACTAGGCGGAAACCCGGTATTAAAGGAAAAAAACAACAATGGGCGAATTGATGCGCTTTTCCGGACGTGAAAAACTAGCGCTAAATGCCGAGAAAAAAGAACGCGAACGACAAATTGCTTTCTACCCTCAGCCGTCATAGTATGTTGAGCGCTACTTGTTCACGTTAGGAAGGACCGCGATAAATGAGAGTTGCACTGTTGAAGTCCTGAAGGACTAGGTAATGTGTTTAGGTTTAGTTAAAAAAGGAGTATATGTTTTTGCCCTGCAAATCTGCGGGAGGAATTCAGTGAGAGTAGGACAAATAGCCAGCTGTTGCTGGTGAAAGCGCTGCGCCTACGCCACGGTTGAGCTCCGTGGGAGCGCGTGCTACGTTTCGGGAGGCTGTTACAGTTGCAATTGATTTGTGTCAATGGAGTAAGCAGCATCGAATTCGGTGGCCGGGCACATCACCCCCCCATGCACAATATCACCGTGTTTTGCTTCAACAGTTCGCTCTGTACCATACTTCTCAACGCGCAGTAAAACATCGCATGAGCCACTGATTGATACAATATATTCTTACATTTTTTTGGAGGCGCTGACGTAGTTTATCCCCACCCAGCTTTGCGGCTTGACGCCTTCCGTCTGCCTTCGTCGCCTGCTGAGGTTTCCTCGATCCAGCCGAATGGTTCCACGCCAAATCATTTTGATCGGATCAGAGCAGCCGCTCTCCCTCCTTGGTCCCACAGCCCCAACCGCTTGATGCGAAGACGAGGCCGAGACTCAACCCCAACGACAAGACCCGATGACCTCAAGACAAAGCATCGCCGCCATGACACCATGATGACACCAAAGAAGACGACATGCCCGTCAATTCCAACAGGAACATCTATTGACCTTGGCCTTCATCTGATGGCTACTCCTCGTCATCCGTCTCCGGGAAACAGAATTCATCAGGTCAGCTCATTAATTGCGGTTGCAAGCATGTTGTCCTCTAATCTCTATTTCTGACCATATCCACCATCACCTCGCTCAGATCTTAAGCTACTGATCGGGACGACCACCTGGTGGCCCCGTGTAATGTTATGAACCAGATGATGACATAGCCGGCATTAGTGTAGGACGGACCCTTCGCGCTAGACCCGCAGGCCATTGAATCAGTTTTCATCATATCATGTCACTCTATTCTTTAGCAGGCTACAGCTTAGTACTGCGTTGCATTATTTACACAGTTACTGCTTTGAGATGCAGCTACAAGAACTAACGAATAAATACATGCGACATGCGTTTGGTTGCCATGTATGCAGGTTTCCATGGATTGAAAGTTAGGAGAAAAATAAATTCTAAATGCGTGAAACATTCTCTGAGCATTAAAAATGCAGGTATCGATATGCGAAAAAAAATTACCGAAAATTACGAGACTCTCTAATGCGAAATTTTAAACCAGCTTGATTTTGCGATATATTGAGGCAGAAAATGTGGGCGACACTTACGCTAAAATGCGAAGCATTGCCACTTTGTCGCACAGGGCCTCTATACTATCGCACTCAACCAGCACTCCTCACTGATGTACAGCGGCGCGTTGCAATGTGCAGCGGCGCGTTGCGGCGCCCTCTCCCTTGTTTACTGCACCCTGCGAAAACGCGTTGCAACGTGCTTGTCTCACTGCATCAAGGAGGAAAACTGAAGCTACATAGGACGCGTCTTTAAGAGCAGTGCGTGCCTGTTCCCACAACAAAGGGCATGGACTCCACAAACGGCCGCTGTAGACGCCGATGTATGGGCTTATCGACGGTTCGACTGCCAAATCATGGCGGACTGAAGCTGCAGCAAGCAGTTTTGTGGTAGATATTTATCAAGCGCCACCGTTCCAAAGTCATGAAAGCTCTCGAAAGTTGTTTCTTTTCTCAAATATGCTAACGTACAATAAATAACAAATCATAGACATATCTCTCTATCTTGAAACACGTTCGCATCAAGAATGAAACGGAGACAGGAAGAAAACACACACGACAGGACGAATGCTCCATTGCACGACAGCACAGGGCAGTATTTGTCCTGTCGTGTGTGTTTTCTTCCTGTCCCCGCTTCATTCTTGATGCGAACGTGTTTCAAGACGGTTCGATACCAACTGTCCAAAACATCGGCGTTTTTGCACACTCTTTCTCTAATTCACCATTGTTGTCAAATTCTTGAACACATAATCTACAATAATATCTTGATTTCCTTGAAACAAACAACATCCTGAGGGAATTTCAGCGCGCGTTTCATCGTGACTTCAGCACCATTTCGAAGTTTGTCGAATTCATTAAGATGTTACCCATTCTCTCGATCTCGGTAGCCAGATTGACGCTATATCCGCAGACTCATCAAGAGCATTTGATACAGTTCCTCATACAACACTCTTACAAAAGCTTTACTCCATGTTGATTCAAAGGCAGCTCTCGAAGCCTTGCGATCTGCTTTTCGTCAAAGGTCTCATGAACTTCTGGTCGCAGATATCCGAGAGCTCCACCACACCGCCATCAATATAGGGCGCGGTATTGTGTATCAATGGTTGCCAGGACACAATGGTATCGCAGGCAACCACTGCGCGGACGAGGCCGCGTGAACTGCTCACCATGAGGGCGATTGTGTGTCCACCCCATCTCGAGAGCCGACGCAGAGGGTATGCTTAGACCACTCGCGCGGGACATCACGCTTGCCGCATGGAATTCAGGCCAATTTTCCAATTCACGTTTAAAATCCTTGGACCCAGATCTGAAGCTCCGGCTTCCATCCGGCCTACCACGACGTGAAGGAACTTTGCTGTGTTGCCTGTGGTTGGATGCAGCTTTCACCAAAAAATACCCTACTGGAAATTGTATATAGGTTTTTTATGGGTCAGCAAACAGGATTATGGCACATCTGGTTTGGCTTTATAGGATGGACGTCCCAAAGCGGCTCAGTCTATGAGGGAGGCCGTAGTGGAGGGCTCCGGATAATTTCGACCACGTGGCGTTCTTAGCAAGCACTAACAACGCACAGTACACGGACCTTTCATATTTTTCCTCCATCGAAGTGCTACCGTAGCGGGCGAGTTCGAACCCACAACTTGCATCCAGTGTGTGATGTAAGTGCACGGTAATTAACCACGGCTAATCAAAGTTATACGGAGCCCTCCACTAAGGAGTCTCTAAAAAGTCTGAATCGCTTTGGAAGCTTCATCCTATAATGTTAAACGAAATGTGCCATAATCATATTTGTCGGCCTATTCAAACCTGTACACATTTTTCAATATTGTACCCTTAATCGGTATGGCTGATAGCCCTGCATGTGCCATCTGCTGGTGTGATGAGACTATAGCCCACATTCTTTGTGAATGCCCTGCCTACAGCGCCAAAAGACTGTCTCTCTGCAGTGCGCTGGAGCGTCTAGATCTAAGCCCACTGACAGAAATGAAGATTCTCGACCACAAATGGTCGGGGCGATCGTGGGCAGTGAAGGCCTCCAAGGCACTGCGCCGCTTATTGAGAATTTCTGGCCTGCATGATAGGCTGTGATTTTGCCCAACGCTTGCTGACTCATTTCTGGCTACAATTTCGTGCTACTCTCTTTTGTCCTTTATCTTTATATCCCCTCACCCCTTTCCATCCGTGCAGGGTAGAAAACCGGCTATTCGTCTGGTTAACCTCCCTGCCTTTCCTCCTCCTCCTCTGTCCGTTGTTAAGTCAATTTCTTGTTTTCTTTCTCTCTGATCATAGCACGTGTGCTTCAACTAGATCCTTTATTCGGCACTTGGTGTGTCATCAGGTGCTCCACGAGAGTCTGTTTTAGGACCCCTTCTTCTCTTGCTCTATATGAATGACCTCAATTGAAGGATTAAACTTGGGCAAAGGAATTTGAAGAAAAAAGAGACGTGAGGACAGGACAGAGCGCTCTGTCCTGTCCTTACGTCTCTTTCTTCTTCATATCCCTTTGTGCAAGTTTGTAAGGGCCAGTGCGGGTGGCGCCATCAGGGGACACACAGGGACGGCTGACAACACTGGAGGGAGAGGGGATGCGTGGTTGGCTATGGAGGGCATGTGCGTGAGGAGTGCGCGGGCAGCGCGGGAGTGATCCGAGTGGCGTGGTCGAAGTGGGCTCAAGTGTGAGCTCGGTGCGCGTTGCATACGGTGCGCGAACTGCGGACGACTATTGGGGACTCCGGCACGAGGGACTCTGTGAGCGTGTGTAATAAATCATCCCTTGACAAGTTCAGTCCTTTAATTGCTGTTATGAACCAACTCGCCCAGACAAAAGGGCTTAATGAATGACCTGCTTTCTTACATATCTACAAAAATTCGCTTCTATGCTGACGATTGCGCGCTCTGCCATACCATCACTTCTACTCAGGACAGTAATCTTGTAAATGACTCTTTTAACAGCTTATGCAAGCGGTGCGACACGTGGCTAATGAAAATTAACTTCAATAAAACGCTCTTCGTGTCTTTTGGTAAATTGACCTCTCCTTCCCTATTTACATAATCGTTTTGATGGTTCGTCTTTAAATAGAGTATCGAAATATAAGTACTGCGGACTGCGCTCACATATAATACGTCTTGGTCGAAAAACACCAGCCCAACATGTAACAAAGCAGTTCGAAGAGTTCAGCGTGTATTGCGCGTTGCTCCACAGCATACAAATCATATTGCTTACGAAACACTAATCCGACCGCGTATTGAGTACGACTCCATAGTATACAATCTCTAGGAACCTTCCAATACCATGAAAATCGAATCTGTCCAGAAGAAATCAATTCGTTTTATCTGCCGACCTTTCGGCAAATATTTCTCGCCCACATATAACCTTCCCACTTTGCCGCTAACACCTCTTTCGACAAGCCAATACACCGAGTGCCTCAAGTACATATTCACTCTCATTAGTCCTCCAGAGCTAAATGTGCTTAGAGATTCTTAAGTAAAGTTCGCCTAAATCTTAAAGATGAAAAACCAACTGGCCCCCAAAGCAGAATTGCTTACACCCAAAAACATTGAGCGTGTATGTCAGTTTTTCTAAGCCTTTATCAACAAGGCGTCTCCGTAAACTAAATATTTCTTGTATTTACGCACGCATGAGCGCATATAAATACAAATTTTTCCCACGAGTCATCATAAGTTCAAACTCTTTGCCTAATGAAATCCGTTCACTTTGATTTCAACAGTCTCTAGATGCCATCGAAGGATAGAGATGTTTTTGCATGTGTATTTAGTATCATTTTTTCTGGACACTTTTGTATATATGAATTTATATGTGTACGAATAAATGTAAGTACGCGCGCGCTTTATATGTGTTATATATCCCCACTCTTGCAATAGCCCCTGACGAGGCTTCAGTATGTACAAATAAATAAATAAGGAGATAATTACCCACACTCCTGTGCAGCAAGCAAGAGCTCCACAGTCATTGTGAAAGGGATCAGATACCCACCGCGGTGGCTTAGTGGTTAGGGCGCTCGGCTACTGAGACGGAGTACTCGAGTTCGAACCTGGCCGCGGCGGCTGGGTTTCGAAGGAGGCGAAACGGAAAAGTTCGCCGTGTGCTGCTCGGTATCAGTGTGCGTTAAAGATCCCCAGGTGGTCGAAATTATTCCGGAGCCCTCCACTACTGCACCTCTTTCTCTCTGTCTTTCACTCCCACCTTCCTCCCTTATTTATGGGGTGGTTCGTGTGTCCACTGGGTTATGTGAGACAATTACTGCGCCATTTCCTTTCCTCAAGAACCGATTTTTAATTTTCGATTTTTCAAGCGAAAGCTTTACTGGCCGCGAACTTGCGATTTTGCCGCGGCGGTACTCCGAAGAGGCGCATGACGTCACAACGCGCCCCTAGCTGCGGACATTTTTCTCTCTCTCGCTCCCTAGTCACTATTGCGCATGCGCCATTAGTAGCACCGAGCCACAGGTGTTCCGCTGCTGCGCAGCGCCGCGCATTTCCTCAAAATCCAGCTTTCAAGTTTCAGTTTTCTCTTTCTTCTTTCCCTCCCTCCTTTATCCCTTCCTTTGTTGCGCGGTTCGGATGTCCACCGAGATATGTGAGACAGTTACTGTGACATTTCCTTTCCTCAAAAACCAAACAAAACAAGTGAGCCGATTGCGTTCATAGAGTTCATTGGCGTTGACAACTTTGCAAAGGCCGTTCATGTTCACGAAAGGAAAGGCGCACAACCGGCTCCGTGGGTCAGTGGAGACCTCAGTCTCGCTTTCGTGCACGTGGCGTTGGTGTCCAACTTCAAAAGCCTGCTTTGATTGCATTCCGCGCACTGGATAGGCAGCGCGCCATCTCTGCCATCCTGGGAGGTGGCATGCAGTTAATGGTTGGTCGCGAGCGATTGATCGTCAAATGAACGCTGCTGCCTATCTATTGCTGCAGTGCCGCATGTCAGCCACGACGCTGTCAGCGCTAATGCATTCAGGCCACATCTCTCTCTCACCACCGCCACATGTATCAAAGCACGAATGAGGCGTCTGTAGATCCAAGGAGCCATTTCACCCTTCCTTTCTTTAAAGCCATCGCCGTCTAGAACATTGCCAACGCCAACGCCAATGAACACGGTGAACGCCGACATCTTTCGCTTTATATATCCTCGATTAGCGGAGCTAATCCACATTAATTTTTTCTCCACAATATCGCGCCTGATGCAATTCCTCTTGGCATTAAAGCGCAGAAAGATATGAAAACAAATTTGATGTCTTTAATTCTCAGAAAACGTTGTTTTGTCAGAAGTTTCGCAGAAATCATCTGTATTCTGAGAGTGTCTTCTTCTTGTTCTACTCGGTTACCAGGCGAGTAACCATTTTTTTGTGGTCTTTAGAACTTGGGCTTTGCTTCAAGTCCTGTAATATATGCTCGACATTTGCACTTGACGGCAGTAAGCCGATTCTGCCGTTTGATTCCGTGCAGGTTAGAGTAGAATATATAGTTCACTTAACGTAATAAAACTCGGTTCAAATTCATTTGCATACCAGAAGGACCGCAGTTACTTTAGCGAGTCGATTAGGCTGAATGAAGCTGGCCACTCGCCAAAGCCTCTGGTCTCGGTGGCGGAAACCGTGAAGACGAATTCAAAAGTAAAAAAAAAGTCAAAGAAGAATCGATATGACTACACGGCAAAAAATCATATTAAAGAGTGGCTTCTGTGCAGTATGTGCATAAACTTGAATGAGTATGAAACGTAGAAGACACGAAAAGTGGTCCTCCTTCATTAGGACCAAAGATGTGGCGATAGCTTGCGAATATTCTAGCCAACAGAAAAAGACAATCCTTGCGTCATCCTACACCATCGGCATTTCGCAGAATTCTTTCAGGTCGTTGCTTATTTCACTCCACTGGAATGCGTGCCTGAATAGGTCACCCAAACTTTCCAAACCAGCTGATGTCCTGGGTCAGAATTACACAAAAATCACATTCTCAAAGCAGTCACACAACGGTCTTAAAAGCACCGCTCCTCTAAGTCGGCATGGACTGGCAGGAATTTCGGCCAATAGGAGCGGGGCTAATTGATTCGTTGGTGACAGGTTTGTTATTTGATCGTTTCGCATTTCGGCCCGAAGTGGAAAAATACAAAAAAATAAAGTCTCAATAATAACAAACGTAATCCTAGCATTGAGTCGACCGCATTCATATCCACTGATGGTAATTAAAATGGGAGGGCACTGAAATCACACACGCGAATAAACTAAGTGCCATACGCGACGTTATGGCGAGAGTGAAGATATTCCAGCAGTCTTATAGTGATACGTCTACTAGAGAGCTTCCTATTTGTTTCTCAGTCTAAGAACGTTTTTTTCTTCTCTTAAGTGCACAGTGAATTAGTCCGTAGTACTTTGGTATAACTTCTTATAGGCTAAGAATCTTTTGGCTGGCTGCTTTTCGTTCTCTTCTGAGCTTCGTGTATTACAATCTTTCCCCATAACTTGTCAACACGGCTTTTTTTTAAATTTGTTCGTGTACACTCCTTTGAAATTCTTCCCATTCGTTAGCCCGTTTTCTGCTGTGTTCTCTTCTGGCATATTACCGAAGCATTTGCCTTCTTTTCTCTTTGTACGCTTCACCCGTGGTCAAGTTATGCTTTAGCCGTGTGGTGTTTTTGTACTTTGAGGTGCTACTGCGGTATAACTATCGTTTCTTTTGTGTAGTGCTTTAACATCGTAGCAAACAGCATCAAGACTTTCTTTCTGCGTCGGCTACAGATGTACTTTTTTGGCTTCTGCTCATTTTAGAATTTTTTATTCAGCCAGTTGATAGCGCTTTTAATTGTTGTTTAGTACTTTTTTAGCTTCGGAAGGGACATGCTTTGCTGCTTTATACTACCAGTCCTGTGTTTGTTGGATATTTCTTTTTTCTCATCAGCTTATGGTTTCATGCGACCAATCCTTTCCCTCTCTTTTTAAAGCACCTGTATTACAAGCATTTCGACGCCCCAATCCGTCGTGTCTGAATCTTGTCTGGAGGTTTCGCTCGTGTTCGTTGTAACACATTTTATCTACAATGCGGAACAAACCCAAGCATCTTCCAGAAGGGTACTAACGAATCTAGGTATAGTAGACCAAGTGCCGCGGATGGGGCAGCTGATTTTCCAGAACGTGGCATAGCTATTCAATAAATAGCTTTCAAATTGGGAAAAAAAATATCTGCGGGATGTTAGGTTGATACGTTTCCTGATCACGTACGAAATAAAAGCATTTGGGGGCAACCGAGCTTCGAGTAGGTTTCGGAACCGCTGCTTCACTACACTTAAGCCGTTTACTAGCACGTATTTTACTACACTATTTGGGAAGTTCACTGCGATACATTGTTAGCGCGAATTTTATTTCAGCCTAAAGCGAAACTGCCTCAAGTAATTGTTTGCGCAGGAGCCGCATTCCATTGCCTGACCCTATTGCCCTAAGATCAGGAAAGGCAATTTACAGTGGTCAGTATAAGGGTGGAGTCCCAACTACCCTCCTGCGCGCAGAGAGCGTCCCATTCTTGTACAGAGCATTCAGGTAGTGCAAAGCTCTACGATGAGAGCAGCATATGAACAGAAGAGCCACCATTTCCACACATACCGGGAGCCCTCTATAGAGGCTGTAGCAGCGGTGCACGGTCAATATTAACAAGGAGTAATATTTATGCGCTAGAGCTACAGTTATGCCAAGGAGTCAGAAATATGCCACTCCTTATTTTTCTTTCCATCTCAGTTTGCAGTTTAGGCAGCATGCCTCCGCTGGAATGACTGGCACTATAAACAAGGAAATACATGAACGGCGCCCCGTGGCTTGTTCGTGCTGGGGGAAACACTTCTCAAAACGCCGAGCTCGAGGAACGTTTTCGTAGATTAGCGCTGCTTCAGTTTTTTCTTCAAACAATTGCTGCCGAGCAATTCACTTGTGTGAAACAAGCGCAAGTTTCGACTTTCTGCTCTGGTATCGTTAACCGTTTATCATAATCCCATTGAGATATTTCTCCTCATTCTTAATGTTTAGGTGTGAAAGACTAAACCTTGTTTTGATTGCTAGAGCTGATAGGAAAATGCAGCGTGCATTAAGAACGAGTGAAACTAGTGCATAAATAGGCGTTTATCCAGTTCCATTTCAGCTGGCATGGTTTGTCTTAGCCGTAGCTGAAATTCAAAAAGGTTAGGCTTTCAGCATCTATATCAATGCCTCTAGCCAAAAAAAACAAACAAAACCTTGAGCTCCCCATGAAGCGCCTCATATTGTTCCCCGCATTAAAATATTGCGTACCACATTTTCCATTTTTCATTATACTTTGTCTTTCGCGTGAGGCACATACACAAGAAACCTACACGAACATACATATCTCTAAATATCAACAGATGTCCATACGAAATAAACTGGCAGCATGTACGAAAACCCCAATTGAAGACTGCATATGCCACCATGCAAAAATAAATAAAAATTATACGGTCTTTCTTTTCATTTATCGATTCTGCCTGCAATCTTTTATTTCCGCTGCCCCAGCTCACGTGCTTCAGTATCGATGGCATATGCCGGGCTAGCAAAAACCTTTTCCATTTCCTTCCTTCCTTTTCATTATTATTTTAAATAAACCCGCTCACTACTTATATGGTGAGTACATGGAAAAAGTCTGGAGAAGAATATATGCGAAGCGTACGGATTTTCGCCTAGTCTTCAATATTGGCTTCGTATTCACTCTACTACACACGCGCGGCTCTTATGGAACATTTGGGTAAGGCGCAACAAAAATTGACCCAATATCCGTTAAATCGTTTCGTGTGCGTGTGTTCGAGTACAATTTGTGCACACCCATGACACTAGATAACTCATTCCTCTCACCTGAAGCTGCATGCTAGCTTCACTCACCTGAACATCTTCGAAGAACAGCAACGGCAGTAGCATGAACGGAATCGTGACCATGAGAATTTTCCGCCAGTATCCAAGCATATGAAGCACCACCTTCTTTCCAGTAACCATGGTTGCACCACCAGTCCGGAGGGATATTCAGCGGGCACGTGCGGATGCACCGAACCCGACTGACTGGCCTTGTGAGCCGCTCCGTAGGTAGAGCGGACTCCCAATGCCGGCCGGCGGTGCACGGCTGCGTTTGCGTGCTGGTGACGCCCCTCGAAGACGGAAGCCTGTATTATGCTATGCACGAGTTGTGGGCGGCGTGCCAGCAGCCACCACCTTTTCGCAGAGCTGGAATCGAGTGTTCGCGCTTGTTTTTTAATGTAGCTTTTATCGGTCTGCTTCAGTGTGCGAGGAATGGTGCGACTCGTGAACGCTGTTGGCGCTTCTTACAGTCCGTTCCGCGAAATGAGATTTGACTATTGGGAAAAGGACGGTGACTATTCGTTTATGCAGACTGCATTTAAGAATATTGTTTCGGCACAACAAGACTGCGTCTTTGACTGAAAACTTCGTAGCAATCAGCGGCATAAAAGTGTAAAAATGAGCATCGAGGGGTCCTAGTAAAACCGGAAGTTGCAAGGCGTCCGGATGGTACCCACGCACAAAACACGCAGTAAAGCGATTGCAGGCTGATGTCTCTTCTTTTCTAAGGAGATGCTAAAACACAACAATAACTTGTGGTGATCAGTTTTTATCGGCTTTTTTTTGTTTTCCAAGGGCTTCAGGCTCCCATGGAACGTTTTGTTTTCACAACGTCAGGCCATTTTCAGGAATACATTTGCGAGTTTCGAGCAAAGCATTTGAGTTCAAGTTGTATGTACTAGATTGTTGTTAAAAAAGATTTATGAACCGAATTGAGTATGAATACTTTATTCTGGAGAAAGAATTCGGTGCTAACAGACAGATGTATGAAGTGCACACTTGGCCACACGTACGCGTCAGCTGTCTGTCGGCGAAACCGAAGCGCCTCATTGGTGTCGCGGCGAGAACCAGCGGGAGAATGAACTGCTAGCGCTCGAAGTGGAAGGATTGCGCAACCACGCTGTCTCAATGTATCAATAACGCGATACAACCGGCAATCCTTACAGAATCAGACTTATGCTTTCAAGGAAGATTAAGAGAGAAAGAGGGTTTTTACGTAAAGGGAAAATTGTTCGGTGTGTTGCGAGTGGAATTCCGACCTACATCTGGGCGCGGAGTCAGGAACTTATTTAATTGGTGCATTAGAACATTTGGCCATTTGCGCGACGCTGCCGAAGGTGCGTATGACCGACCATTGTGCACATTAGCTGCGTTCGTACGGGCGTGGGGAAAGTTGTGCTGCCGCAGGTCAGTGCGGCTGGAAAATCTGAGAGCCAGCGTGCATCTTAATAACTCACAATACCACGCGAGTTGTACACTGGAACAATGATTCGCTTTGCTGCTCGCCAACAGTATCACTATACGAGCAGTGGCGATGGCGAGAAGGAGGCAGATAAGCCTTAAGACAGAAGAAGGAAAAACAGGTTAAGGCCTCCACGAAAGCCTGGCCGGAATTGATTCAGAGTGCGGCTGGCACCATTCATGAACGACGAGTCCCATCTGCAGAGATCTTCAGAGGAGTTCTACAGGAATCGCTTCAGATCATACTACGTATCGCGTAGAGGTTTGTCGTCTTTTTTTGTTCACATTAATAGTCCCCATCCTTATATGCGTCTCCTAGAGAATAGTGCATAAAGTTGCGATTGCCAAGGGGCTCTCCTTCTGGTTAAGATCTCAGCTGTCAGAGAGCTGAGTGCTGTCGCAAGAACTACTCTACACTAAGCCAAATAAGGCTTTAGGCTCGACCTGAGCCAACACCCCAAATGCTTGCGCCTGCCGCCGTCTTCGTGAAATTCTGTCTACACCTAGAAAGCGATGGTGACCATTATAGTGGTGCTCTTCAGGGCCTCCAATCCGCGAATGTCGTCCTGGCTTCTCGCCACTTTGGCACAGGAGTAGTTGGCTTACCGGCAGCAAACGCATGCAAGTAGCAGCCTAAGAGCAAAGAGTGAGTACACAGTTCTTTCGTGCTGGAAGGGCCTCATATATGGATCCGAGTTTAAAAGCTGCGCGAAATATGCGAGGACAAAGAAGGACAAACGTGTGGCACGGCATGTGGTGCCGGCAGTTTCAAGGGTTCTCAGGGGTAGATGGTTGGCAAGTCATCCTGAAACACGGCGTACGACCAGACTGCGCAATGATAATGGAAAGTCATGACGAGAACTAGCGCGACGAATTAAAAACAAAGCGCAGGCCCAAAGAAAGAGGAGCTTCCTAATTCAATTCCAGAAGTGGAGCTCGTGTCTATAAGGTCTTTTCGTTCTCTGCGTCCCATCTTGACTCACGCTGGCTTTTCTGACGACCGTGATCTTCGACGTTGGATTGAGCCCGCTCTTGATGCTGAATTTTCTAGTGTGAATGCGGCATTAGGCGAAGAACATGTTCCTTTTGAATTTTTTTCATTCGTTTTTTGTACCGTTCACGTGGTTAGTTTTTAAGTTGTCAATTTTCGTCAATAAACCCATTCTCTAGTACCATTCGACATAGCTTGCACAACAAGAACTTAGTGTGAAGGCATGCTCGAACCGCAGAACGCGGAAAATGTGCGCTTAGGTGCAAACATCAACGGACGCGCTGTGAAACCAGCGAGTGAGTACCTGCGTGTTTAAAATACTACAACGGGCAGTCTCCTCTATGTGTATTGAAAATTTCTTATAAAACTGCGTTATTTTAAAGTTTTGGTTGACTGTAGTTTCAACCGTCTTTTAATAATAATACGAACTTTCTCAGACTCTTCAGCCACCTTTTCTGTCGTTTTGGTACTTATCTATCCACTGGAATTGCACTTCTTGGTTTGGACTGTACCAAGGCATGGCTAATCCACTGCCGTGACTACGTGATATTTTTTTCTTTACCATGCGGTGACAATTACATCGGGGCAGACGGCCAGGCGCAATAATGACCGCTTGCATCTACATTAATAAAGATGTGCAAAGGGGTGATAAAGGACATATAGCAGCCCACATGAAAGACTGTCGCTCAAGTCAAGCAGAATGCGAACAATGCAAAGTGATAGGAGGCCACGCAAATGAACTAACCAGGCAAGTGATTTAATCCTTTAACATAAAACCAAATAAATACACCTGTGTCAGTGCACCTTGCGGGCTTTTATCAGACAAAGAAATGGCGTTCCTTTGTGCAAGAAGATACGTTCGTGGCGACAAGTGTTCTTTGGCTTCCTCCTTCTCGTTTTGTGCACATGTTTACGTTTTCTCGTTTTTCCATTTACTCTACTGCGCAGCTTATAAGATGCCGTATCGAAATAAACCCACAGTTGTAAGCCAGCGCTCGTGTTGTACGTTTTCTTCTTCGTACGTGTCCTGTTCGCGCTGTTTTGGAATGAACGACATTTCTACAGATCAACAAGAGCAAATGCAGATGCTCGGTAAATTACCCGCCATTCCTGGCACCATGAATATGTTCAAATTATGCAGTCTTCCCTTTCACTGCTCGCACCGATACCGCGCGAGATACATTTCTCAGTTGAGAGGCGCGCCATTTGACTCCGTTCCAGGTGATGTACACGCAATTTGGACGTTGTACTTGCGGGCTGTTTCCAGCTCCTCCTCGCTCTTTGTGCCCTTGACCCTAATTCCTCTCCACTATTTCCTCATTCTTCCGTGCAATCCTTGTGTGAGGCATAAATATGACAGTGATGCCATTGTTATGGGGAAGCCGAAAGCCCAATTCTTTGGAACTAAAAGACGGAATGGCGCTGTAGGTCTACGGATTGCGTCAAATGTCCCCTTCGAAAAAATCTGCTTAAACTCGAAAAAAGACGCTCAATATCAGAGGTATAAAATAGTGAGCTTGCGCCATTTAGCTGTTTTCTAATTATGCGCTTTCTTTTCCCATCGGCTCGCGAATCCGGGAGTGACACCTTGAATACTAATGCAGTGTCTGACTGGCATCTCCAATGTTAACCGCACCATCGCCTTGTATCTTTATTCATGCCTTCGTATAAATCTTCAGTTCTTTAGAGCCTGCCATAGCATGTGCGAGCACGGTACGCTGGCCCTAGTCGCTTCTATTCTTGGGTTTATTTATTGACGCGGCAATAGAAAACTGAATGCCTGCCACAGAGACTTCCGCATTTCCATCGGGTACATTAAATGCAGCCAACGTAAAGTAAAAGTATTACAATAAAGGAATAGGCAAACGAAAAAAAAGACAGTAATTAGAACGTCTGATGACACCTGAAAGCCAAATACAAGCATGCTAACACACACACAAATATTAGGGTCGATAAATTTGATTGATCGGAGGAAATGCGATAGCATGCTTCTTTCACTATGCAGTCAAATGGAGTTGTGATTCTATTCTAATTCCAAGTTGATTGTATTTCACTAACCGATATATTCAAATTCTGATTCAACTCGAACTTCGACTGCGCAGCTAGGCAAAATGTGGCACATTCATAAATCGCGGCTAGCCCTAATACCACTAACAGAGCAGTGGTGCAGCGGTTAAGCGGTGCATCACGGCATTGACAGGTGACTGTTTCAAACACAGCCACCGATAGGGCTTGTGTGACGCAGGTTGCTCTCCCGAGCAGTGGCAGAACGAGTAGCTCCTGTTAGCTTCAGTTTGGCACAGGCTGTATGTTTTGCACGTAGGGCTTTTGTTGTCTAAGTAATTTATTCTTAGTCATTTTTCTTTTTGCCGAGTAACTCTTCGCGCGGCGTGTCCCTCTACTACCCTAAAGGTGGAGAGGAGGAAGGGGCATGAGGTCACGGCGATGGTTGACAGTTGGCAGGTGCAGCGAGGAAAATCTCCCAAAACAGCGCTTAGCAGGTGGAACGTTCACACAGACTCCGACGCCGCAGGACAGTTTTCGCCTTCATAGCTCTCCCAAGGCAGTTGGATTAAACAAAGTTGCGGGCTTTTAGCGTAGTCATTCCGAGTTGATGTGCGCTAGCGTATGTCTAGCTTGGTTGGCTAAAGGTCTTGTTTTGCTGGGTCGTCGGCACGTCTGGAGACGGTATTAGACTGAGGTTAAGCTTTGATTGAGGTTAAGCTGATCTTACCTGTTCAACGGCGCATAGAGTTGACGAAGACGGCGATGTGCAACCCACAGCGCGAGAATGTATTGAAGTTTTGCAGTGCCCAGCGAAACTGATCTGTTGGCACCACCGCGGATTCGAAACCCAGTAGCGGCCATATTTATTTTATTTCTGCAAGGGCTGTTGGCATGCTAAGTTTGGCCAAGGTCAGCCTCCTACTGGCTACAGCTGGCGCGAGCTCCTCCGAACTAACCCAAACTTACCTAAGTTACTCTGAGGCGTCACACCAGATTCTCGGTTGGGAGCGCTTTAAGTAGTGCTTTCGGACTGAAATAACTACATCACAACGGTATCTGTCAGTGCCGTGTTAAAGAGAAGTTCCCGTAAGATATGTCCAGCCTTCATCAATAGTACACAGCCTGTGCGGTTTGCTTTTAAGTCGTGTAGTGAGGCTCCGTATAGAATGTCCAGATGCTCGGAGCGTCGGTGGGGTGAGGCCACTAGTTCCTGTGACCATCGAGATAAGTCTTTCATCCCAAAATTACAAACTTTCTTGATAGGTGAAATCATTTATCGCCATGCGGCCGTTTAAGAGTTTTTACGTAGCCGTTTTCTCTTAATTCTCGTCGTATGAAAACATGGCTTCAAATATGTGCGCTGGTTTCTGGTGCGCACTTGTTGCCAACCGCCTCTGATTGAATAAGAGTTCTTGACCTCCAGTACTGTTCTTCCAACGAGATTGCTGTATTCTGCTGTCTTGTATAATTAGTGGTGATAACTTTCAAACTTACACTTTTCTTTTTCCTCTAGAAACAAGCAGAGAGCTGTGGTCGAAAGACGAACGACTCCCTCTCACTTCATGAAATTCTGTGCCGAGTCAAACATGGAAGTGACACTAATGACAGCATCCGAGTTCAGTGGCGAATACAACCCCAGCATGGTTATAATCTAGACTTAACAATCTATATTGAGGGGCCAGCTGGTCACACACGAAGAGCTTAGCGTTAAGACAGGCCCACAGAAGAGGTGACGACGAGACTGGATCGAGAGTGGCGTCCTGTCCTCGCCTTTTAGAGCGAAATCACTGCTCCAGGCGCACGAACCTCGAGCAAGAATTTTGTTTTGTGTAATCGGAGTAACTCGGGTTACCAATGAGAGGCGGGCGTCGCGCCAGCTGCCACCGGCGCAGAAGGGGACGATGAAGAGCGAGAAAACGAGTTTTCGCGCACATGCAGATGCAAGAAAGAGGCGAAGAATGAACGCATGCTTTCGCACGTCTGCTCGGTTTAACTACATTAAAGCCTCACAACTTTTGTGCGCGCAGTCTCAACTCTTTACGTTTTCCGTTCAAACGTCATGATCTAGCCACCCACCTTTCCGGTTGGTCTAAATCTACTCTATATAATGAATCGCCGTTCGAACTGAATACTTAACTAGTGCGAGCAAAGTGTTTGTGTTCGTGTCGTCTATACTTGTTTGTTGTTGTTAAAACATTTGTGGACCGAATGGAGTAGGAATTCTTTATTCTGGAGGAATTATTCAGTTTTAACAGAAAGAGATGTATGAACTGCACACTTAGCCGCGCATACGCGTCAGCCGTCTGTCGGCGAAACTGGGGCACCTTATTGGGGTTAGGGCGTGAAGCAGTGGGGGTAATAACTCTTAGCGGTACTAAGTGGAAGGCTTGCGCAACCACGTTGTCTCGATGTAGCAATAAAGCGATAGAACTGGCAATCCTTAAATAATGAGCTCTATGCTTTCAAAGAATATTAAAAGATAATACTGGCTGTACTGGCTGTCCTGCTGTCGGCTCGTGCCTTCGGTGCGACTCTGAGAGAAGAAAACGAAGAGGACGAGCAGAAGCAAAGTGCGCAGCGCCGGGTTCTTTCTTCGCTGGTGCATAGCCACGACCATTACGGTGAGTCGCCTGGTTCATGCAAGCCGTCGTACGCGCCACAATACGATATTTCACCAGTGAGCTCTCATTTGTATTATTTTGTTCCGTAAAATTGTGCTGTGGTCGGTGAAGCCTGTCGTTACTGATGACTGCAGTGCATTCTCGACCCCGCACACATTTTTAAAGCGTGCCTTACACTATAGCTACGCATTAGCCACGAACTGGCCTCTCAATCGGTATTTAGTGTTTCTCCTCATATAAAAAAGTCCTTCGAGGCCGGCACTGACAACATTTGTCTGCATCTGCACGCTGTCGCGCAGCCGCTGAGCCGCCAGGACTTTTAATAACGTTAGTGGGAAAATAAAAGGTTCACAGGCCGATCACAGACCACTAACAGGTTCACAGCCTTGCACACCACGCCACTTGTCATCCCGACTAACTTCTTCTCCCTGCTATATGTGCAATGTTGAGCGCTCTTCTGGGTTTGTTAACAAATCCTAGTAGCCGTGAAATTTAGCGCCCACGACTTTTCACTTGGCCCCTTTGAAATTACTTGCAGCGCTTGATTCACCTCTATTACGGCTCTCTCAGATTATAGATTCCATTAAAGACTTGTTTTGAGGTTATATGCATTGAGGTTTATCATACTACTCAGAAACAGAGCCCTTATATGCGTTATTTTTTTCTATTGCTCAGTCCATTCAAAGTAGACTCAGAAAAAACCTGATTGCACAACTTTGTGAAGAAAGGCACGGAACTGATCGAATTATTTTTCGTTCCGCCGGCCTCTTGAGCGCAATAAATAACGAAGCGAGTACTAAAGAGGAAAAAAGATGGCATTAGTACTTCGATGCGCACAACCACGAAAATTCATACTCAGCCTACTTATTTCCCCGTCACATGCGCGCTTGGTCGCTTGGTGCGCCTATACTTAAAGAAAGACTGAGAACTAAAGAAAAAACGAACGCCAATGGGCGCAGTCTTCTCTGTGTCACCACAGTGCGTGTATATATTGAGATAGTTTTATCGTGTGCCAAGAAGTGCATCTGTCAGCCAACAATTTCGCAGCCACTTCATACATCCCCTAAAACATTTCGGTGTGTTACATGTGCATGACATACACATGACTTCCTTAGAACGTTCATTTCGACAGCGTGCGTCATGCCCCACTGGCGGGCCCCCTTAAATTTTCTTAGCTGCTGAGCGACCCAATAGTGAGCCACAGGCGAAGCCTGCTTATTTCAACCGCCGACAGATGACAACAGTGGCCTGGCATGTGTGCGTTTCGCAGGGAAATTGAATAATTTGAGCTCTCCAAGGGCTTCACCGCATGCCTCAGTATTCGTGGCCGCTGAGGGGGAATACGAGATGTTACCCATCCGTAAACAACAACGCAGTCAGCTTTTTGCCCTTTAGGTGCGCTGGTCTATTTCCAACACCCAAATACTTTCAATTCAGCTTTAAGAACTTCCTGTCACAAATGCATTCCTGCCGTCTACCATTTGTCAAGAAATACGAAGTGTTTAAGGGAACATTTTAAATGAGTTTCAAAGATATGGTTTTTGAGGGAAAAACGTGGCATTGTATTACCAGTGTCGGCGGAGGCCAGAATATTGGTGAATTGTTTTAAGTAGTAGACTGGTTAACTAATTTTTTTGAAGTTGACTTTTGGACTGTGACAGGTAAGCAACTGACTGCAGTTTTAGAGTTTTGTATCAGATCTTTTGTAATAGCCGTATAAGTTTTAGAATTTCGAACACTCGAATATTCTCGGCGCTCTGGCCCAAAAAGTGTTGGCAGCATCGTGCCAAAATACATGAGCTTTCGCAAAGCTTGCAGGCAAAGCAACGTTTCCTGTGTACGTAACTAGTAGCAAAAGGCAAATTTTGTCGAGCTACAGCGCCATGGGTAATCGCCTTTTTGGAACATGTGAAAACCAATATGGCTATTAGTAATGGCCGATTACATATCTCTAATTGCAAGCAGGAGCCTAACTGTAATAGTTCAAAAGCTTTTTATTAAAAATTAGTTAAAAATTAGTTAACCAGCCTGCTACTTAAGACGATTCACCTCTTTTCTGGTGTACGCCAGCACTGGTAATGCTATGCCGCAAGAGGCTCATTTTTACCTTCAAACTATTTTTGCGAATTACTTGGCCTTCCCTGAAACACCTCGTATATCAGTGAATAAGTGTTCCAAGCGCCGAATTGGTTGGAGTTCGGGGGAAGGAAGGATTCGAGCTAAAACGTCACTGCGGAGTGACAGAAAATGGCTTAGTTGACGCTTTTGCCGACGCTGGTAACCAGGCGTGTATGACATTCTAGACGTTCTCCATGGAACTTTATGCTAGATGTGACCGGACTTTTTCTGAAGTGAACAGAATGTACACTCGCACAGACTGGATTAAGCTGGTTCGTTCAAAACTAGATGTGTGCGATTAGTACTTCCTCAAAACCAAATACTTGAAGTTCTTTTCAGGTTCACTACTGAATTGAGCACGTACAGTGTAGCTAAAAACCAAATGGAACACGAGTCGAATTTTGATAGAACCGAATCGAAGGCGAATCGAATATCTTTAGGAATATTTGTTAGTTCTTTTGATATTTGCAAAAAGCAAATCATCTCGTCAAACGGCGAAGTGTTTTACAAAAATTTGCAATGGGCTGAGATGGTTTAATTAGTTTATAGGGTATAACGTCCCAAAGCGATTCAGGCTATGAGGGACGCCATAGTGGAGGACTCATGATAATTTCGACCACAAGGTGAAATGGTGCATTTGTTAGAATAATTGCGCAAAAATACACACAAACAAGGCTGAAAATCTTTCTCATCCTTTTCGTGCGTCTTTTTTTCGCTATAAAGTCTTACAAAAGCGCAGTGTTAGCGCCGACAGCCTGAAAAGGTGCAACAACTTATTAGAGTTATTAGTGAGAAGAGCACAAAGCTGACCTCGACAGTGATGTGCGCCACACTGTGGCAGGGCTTAAACTCTACTTTCGGGATGTCATACGTATAAGCGAATTACCATTTACTACAGACGACGACGAAGAATAAACTAGCCGAAGATGTAACTCGGTAAGAGAGACGACAGTTACGTGTGAGCCATGGCGTCCGAGATCGTTCATCAAAGCACAGTTTGCTGGATTAGCCTCAGCACTGCCGCGTCATCCAAGCTTGGACACCATATGTCAGGATTATTAACGCTCCCACACAAATGGACCGCGTCATGGAGCTGGACCCTCTATCCCACGCAGACAGATGGTGGCAGCATGCTGCTTGGTGACGAAGTGGGCCTTGTTTTGAAACAGCCGTAGAAGGAAACTACGGCGTTCCTTATGTCAACTTCGCTCGAATATTTGAAAACTAATCCAGAACATTAAAGTTCACTCGACTGGTTTCGATTAATTTAGACCATGCACGATTTTAGTCGCTGAAATGATAAAACAGCAGGATGTTCGAATCGCTATTCAAAACTTTAAATATTCTTACACCCGTGATACCAGACCAATAGCCAGCCTTGTTTGCCTGGTGGAATTTCGTGGCATGTGTATTTCGTTCATTTTTTTTTCAGGAGTGCCCTAATATATGAAGGATGTGCCTGCGGTCCAGAGCTGAGATCGTCTTACTCTCCGTGGTCTGTGGGGTAAGGATACCTGCGACGTATAGGTAGACGCCCTGTAGTCAGGAAAGAGTGGTTCTCATATCTCGTGTGTCAATATTGTCGCGCTATGGGCTGGTTTGTGGTCGAGCACAATGAGCGGTACACAACACGGGAGGAACAAAACACACGAGATGAACATTGCTTCTAATACCGGGCTCAAGACATTTGTAAATGACACTAACACGGTACTGCGTAGGAGTCTATCAAGCGTAGTTTTCCTGAACTTCACCAACGGCCCCTTCCTCTCAGCTGCTACAGGAGGAAGAGTGTAATCCAAAGTTGGTATTTCCAGTTCGAATTTTGAGAAGTCTGCGCAGTGTGGTGAGATGCTACGCGAACATGTTGACAGTGATAGCCTACTCTTCCTACGCGCTGCAAAGTATGACATAATATTGTTCATGTACTTAAAACTCACAGTTCTGACAGCCATAAAAAAAGGCCGATGTGGTGTACGAAGGGTTGAAAATAACCGCAATAACTTTTAATGTTAGGCGTCAGGCTGAATCGGGTAGCAGCGGCGCAAACTAAAAGCGTGTGTCCGGAATTTTTCGGCTTACTTGCACGGAGGGAGCTTCAAGTTGGAATGTTTGCACGCAAACATCTAATTTCGGTAAAAAACTGCGTGACTGAGGAAGTATCCTTTATATGACTTTCACGCAGTGGGCTGGATTTGTGTTTTGGTTTCGACATTCGACCATGCATTCTTTTGTCGTCATTGACGCTATTTTTTGTTTTCAGGCGTGGAACCTTAACGGCGTCTACCACGCTTTCACGTCGCCCAGTGAGTGTGTCGTTCCTTCTTTTCTGATATTACTGGTGTTTTAAGCTATGCAAAACAGACAGAAGTAACAAAATTTGGACAAGCATCCAGTTAGCCAGCCTGACTTTCAGAAGAAGCTGCCCAGTTTGTAACCGGAGGCTAAACTAAAGAGAACCACGCTGTTGCTCTTCTGAGTTAACCTAAAATTCAAACGAACATTAACGAAGCTTGGTGGAGCCAGTATACAACGTAAAATTGGAAGACTAGTGTCAATGCGCCGTTTAATTTGGGCAATTGTGGACGCTCGGGACAGCGCCTCTCCTATTTTTTTCAATGCCAGTTAAATACGGTTGACCGGACCAATCATAGCCCTCTCGTACCCTCCTTTCTGCTGCCCTGTTGGCTAGCCCACGCGCCTGCTCAACGGCTTCGCGGGTTCGCACTCCTTGGTGGCACCCCACGATTCGACATGGTAGAGGCCAAGCAGCCGCAATTGGCCGCATGCAGCTTCAGAGATCGGTACAGTAAGACTGTCCTAGATTCACTCCAGTCAGTCCACCTTGCTAGCTCCGCGTCCCCGCACCTAAATCGAAGCGTCGGAAAGACTCCCATTGCGAAGCGAGCGAAGCGGCTGGCATTGAAAAAATTGATGGGCCTTTTGGGTATCCTTGGCCGGCGAGGACCGAGCGAAGCAGTTTATTCGCTTTCACAATCGCACCTCTATGAGAAGGGGCAAAGTATCTTCACAGAATTGGGCAAAAACCTTATTCGGCGCTCCCGTACATAATCGAAGACAGCATCACAGTTGGCGTCACATTTTCCCTCCTTATTCTGCGCGGTGCCGACTTCTATGTTTATCTCCTGTACCGCTGCACTCCGATCAGGTTAATCAGCGTACGCACTTGGTCCAGGATCACTTCGACAGTCTAAGCGAAACGTATTTATTTCGTTGGCGCTTAGAAGAAAGCGTTGGCAACCAGAGCGCCCGTCCCCCGGAATGCACATTCAACAGTGTGTACCGTCCTTGCCAAAAGTGACTAGGCTGCATGGTTTGCTTCTTACCAGTACAGTGGTGCCAGTATAGTAGAGTGTCTGTTCGGGTGAGTCGGTATGCCATGATGAAGCATTTACCGCCTGCAAACGAAGACGAACACGAAGAGGACAACACGTGCTCTCGTGTTGATGCGCACGTGTTATCTTCCCGTTCGTCAGTGGAGAGTGAGCCATTGAGTGGAAAAAGATACGGGCTTCAAGTAGTCGTTAAACAAGTGTAGAAAGGAACCGAAAGTCGTTTTAATCGAGGGCAGCACAGGGGGATTTTATGGTTATGTTTGTCATGGCGTTATGTAGAGTGAAAAAAATATAACCGTAAAATAATGACACGGCTAATTTTCCAGTTTAAATTCAACCACCACGAACAGATTTTTAATCACCTTCTACGCTTCCCTTTCACCGGTACGCGCGTATGGGGCAGAAACGTGAAGGTTAACGAAAATGGATGAACTTAAATTGAGGACAGTGCAGGCAGCCATGCAAAAGTAAGTGTTATATGCAGCACTCAGAGACAGGAAGAAAGCAGAGTGGGCCGGGGAACAAACGCGATTCATGAAATCCTATCCGAGGTCAAGATCAAGAAATTGGTATAGGCATGGCATTTAATTCGAAAACAAGATAACCGGTTGTCGTTAACGGTAACGGACTGGATTCCAAGAGGAGACAAGCGTAGCAGGGAGTGGAAGAAAGCTAGGGCGGATTAGATTATGAGTTTTGCAGGGATAAGATGGCCGCAGACGCCACAGTTTAGGTTAATTGCAGAAATAAGGGAGAGGCGTTTGCCCTGCAGTAGGCGCAGTAAAGCTGGTTATGATGATTCTTTCCTCGGTTTTAGCTAGTATCGCTTTGTTTAGTGTACTGAGTGTATCTCTAATTTCATGGCGACAAAATTAGTGCATATTATCGTCACCGTGGCTCGTGCTCGGCGCAGACGCGGCGTCTTACCAGGAGAGCATCGCGGACCTGGCCACCAAGCACCAGAAGCCTCCCCTGCCTGGACGCGTTGTGATGCTGGTGCTGGTCGTGGAGGGCACGCTCGGTCTATGCGTCAGCGTGCTGCTCATCACCGCCTGCCTGGCCGTGAGTGCCTGATGCGCGGAGCCAACAGCTGCTCTCCTAAAGCAGTGTGTTTAAGCAGATTAAAATAAGGACGAGACCACCGATAGCGTAAATGGCAGTCGGGAAAAACATAACACAGTTTTGAATGCCAGAATAGCGTAAATGGCAGTCGGGAAAAACATAACACAGTTTTGAATTCCATAATGATGACAGTATGTGATGTGAATGTTTTATAAATCTTATATTTCTTTCACATTATCATTTACTCATAACTAGAGCGAGACACTACTAGAGGAGGAGGAAGAAGAAGATAAGACTTTTATTGTCGGCATAGAGTTGCAAGGAATAGGTCACAACAGGTGGAATCGTTCGCTGAATTAGTCAACACGAAAAGACCAGTTAGACCATGATCGCAAAACAACACAAGAAGAGCTCGGGCAGGAAGGCAGGAGTAAAGAAAAACAAAGCATAAATTTCACACAAGCAGCTGTTTTCTCTGTGTAATATTGCACAAAATGAGGCAGGTAGGAACCATAGTAAAAATGTTGGCTGACATAAATAAAAGAAAAGCTGCTGTCGCCTGTCTCTTCGATTAGACTATAGGTATGCATCAAATGCATCGCAGAAGAGGCCTGTGACATTCCAGGAATCCTCGTAAATGGCAGCCACGCTTGGTTATTCGCCAAGGCCATTGGCTTCTCCGGCTTCTACTGATCGAACCGGGAAGCGCGCTTAGTTTTCCTGGCTTGAAGAGCTGCCACCATCAGCTATTTCTCTGTGAGCTGAACGATGCGGCGCTTGTGTTGGAATTTTGTAGCTCAGAACGAACGGATGAATGATGACGAACACGACTAATTAACCGATAGAACGATAGACAACAAACAAGCACACAGCGCGGGAGGCTGTGGCAGTAGCCGAGTATTCTAACGCATTAGAAAACGACGACGCTCCATTAGCACCGGCAGTGGCTCGAATCCCTCTCGCCTTGAACTTTTTCCTGATGGATACGATTTAGACGGAAAAGTTCTGAAGTTTTCGGATAAGTTTGGTGAGCGGTTCGGCTGCATGTTCGACCCAAGGTTCGGTTTCACGTTCGACTTCAGGTCCACCCCAGCTCGTGGACGATGTTCTTTCGAATTTCTCGAGCATAAGAGATAAAAGCATTTCACACTTGCCACAGCCTTTGAAGCTTAGGTCTGTTTTGTGGGCGTAATCAAAGGCGGCTTCTGTGCGGCGGATACAGTGGAACGCTAGTATCGGTGAGTAAGCGCGCTTCGAGGTTACCGAATTTTTCCCACACGCATGTTTAGTTGTTTTCTGATAGGCTCTTTGAAATAAAGATAAACATCGTGCAATAAAGAGCTGGAACACCAAAAGAGAGAGGAATAATGGTGCGAGTGTCAAGAAGACCTTCTGAGAAGGAAGCGACCGCCGGCGAAAGGAAAGGACGGGCGAAATGTTGCAGGGTACTCAGCTAACAGAGATGAAATGTGTGCAATAAGGGCATGCAGCGCTATAACTGGAGAGAAAGTGTGGATAACCTGCTGGGAGGGCGACCATATTTCGTTGCTGTTTACAAGCTAACAACAGCTTGTAGCCCATAGTAGAGAAAGGGCAGGCGGACGGTTCCTTGACGTTCACAATGTGAGCAAGGGGGTAGGAACCCTCACGGTGCTTGACAAGTTTTCGACAAGAGGACCTTTCTTCGTCTGGGCAAAGCTTTCATCACTGCGGGATTTAAATAGGTCCTTCATTCAGAGGACGAAGGTCCTATTTAAACCCAGCCAATGATGAACGCTTAGCCCAGACGAAGAAAAGTCCTCTTGTCTAAACATTCGCAAGGTTTTCACTGCTTTGTGCACTTTGTGAACAGCACATAGGGACAGTTATTGTTCTCGAAAACCACTGACCCTGCCGTATTACCCATATTATCAATCACAATATGAAGCAGGACTGAACATGAAAATCTCTACTGGACATATAAAACATCTTCAAATAGTTAATAATAATAATAATAATAATAATAATAATAATAATAATAATAATAATAATAATAATAATAATAATAATAATAATAATAATAATAATAATAATAATAATAATAATAATAATAATAATAATAGTAATAATAATAATAATAATAATAATAATAATAATAATAACAATATAATTGGTTTTTGGGGAAAGGAAATGGCGCCGTATCTGTCTCGTATATCGTTGGACACCTGGACCGCGCTGTAAGGGAAGGGATAAACGAGGGAGTGAAAGAAGAAAGGAAGGAACAGGGGCCGTAGTGGAGGTCTCCGGAATAATTTAGACCACATGGGGATCTTTAATGTGCACTGACATCGCACAGCACACGTGCGCCTTAGCGTTCTGGCTCCATAAAAACGCAGCCGCCGCGGTCTTCAAATAGTTCCCGTGTGCAAAAAACTGCCTCAAGGAGTTTTCTTCGATTTCTTCAGCTTCATTCCTCAGCCGCCAGAGGCAGCAATAGATGTAAAGCACAGATATCAATAAAGGCTCTTCCGCATGCACCGTCGATGCTATAGTCTTAATTATTGTTTTTGGGGTGCAGGAAAGGATGGACATCCTGCAGGCCACCCTGCAACTCTGCAAGTCCAGGATCCTCCTCAACGTCGTCATCTTGCTGGCGCTCGTAATCAGGGTGAGCCTTTAGCTGACTCCGCGGCTCTACATAATGTCTGCTGTCCGTAAAAAAAATCAATTTTATGGCTCTTTATGAATTTGGTCACGCTTGCTGGGCAGAAAAAGACTGATTTGTAGCTAAAGAAACGCAGTTTAAAATAAAACGTTTCCTTCTCATCGCCAGGTTAGAAATTGTAACGTCATGGCCGAAATTCACTTGGTGAGCGCCGCTCGGAAATGAATGGTCGGGGAGACTGGGCCACAGCAAGATAATATTTACGTGGGCACACAGTGGCGACGCCGTGGGAAGATAAAGTCGCCTGGTTCTACTAGGCGCCTCTAAATGACCCTTGGCTAAGGGGCCAATTCCGCGCCTTATTGGAACCCATTACACAGAGGAGAACATGCGCCTATTGTTGACAAAGCAGTAACTCAAGACTGGCGGCCTCTCGTTCTTTCGTTTGTTCATCCGATCCTTGGCCCGCTCGCTTGCCGTCACCCCTTGCCTTCGTCACTGCGCTCCTGCCCGCATATAGTGCCCTAAAAATAAAAGAAAAAAATTTAGTGCACGCGTTCGGCGCGGTTGTGCTGAATGGTGGCCGGTTTGCCAACCGCCAAAAAACAACAGTCGCGCGGTAGCGTGTGGTTTCTATTCCAATCTGGTAGTTAATGTATCATTTCTTTTCTGCCGCCAAAGTTTCATCCTTCGGTGGATAGAAGACGCTGCGATCAAAGGCCCGGTTTGGAGGTGCCTGAGAGATACATTACCTGGCTGCTGGCACCCAGTGCGTTTCGCGTGCTGTATCCTCATCTATAACTCTTGCACCGCGATCTGGACCCGGTCATGGACATAGGGAGAAAAAAAAAGGTGTTCGCGTCACCGCAGTTTGGTTGTGTGAACAGTCGTTGGGGACGATACCTGAATTTCCCGGCTTTTCGACGTTATAAAAGCTGCGTTTGCGATGCAGTAGGCCATTTATAGTTAGTAGATATATGTAGTATATTGATACGAGCTTACTTCCATTGGTCAGCAATGTCCATTTAATTTGCATAAAGCACCTGTTCACAACACTCATGTCTGGGTCTCCAGTGAACCGTTTTACTGACGGCGGACTATTAATTAAAATGTCTAGTGCCGGTGCTAAGTATCAGCTCTCAGTATTGTGAGCCGTGAGCAGATCAGTTGTTTGATGTACTCTTGAGTTCAGCCTATTAGTGGCTCATGTCGAATATTCTAGCAAAAAGTTTCAGGAACGAGGCACAGAAGAACACTCATGAGATGTTGGTGCCGACTACCAGCTGATTTAATATCTAGAACCACTCATGTACCCAAGTGCACTTATACACCAGTGGTGACAAAAGAAACGTGGTAGACTTCACATTTTACACTGCTGCACTTTTCAGTTTATCTGCTCCATTGATTTCCTGCAGGTGAGCTTGCTAGACTTTAAAAATTAAACGAGCTAGCGATAAGGGTAGTTTGCTCTGCAGTGTTCTTTTGTGGCTTGTTTCCTGCCCTGCCGTTCACAAAATTCGTAATAATTAAAGGCTATTGGGGAAGCCCACAGGTTGCCATGTATTTGGCTGCTAACAGCTGGAAGTCCACTTGAAACTTCGGGCTCTGGACGCATTTCACGTAGATAATGGAGTACCAGTTCGTCGATGCTTATGAGCCTACTGCCGCCAACGCTTGAGGAGTGTTGTCGGTGGCGTTGCGAAGGTAACCCTTAGATATTAGGTAGAGGACATTCGTTATCGTTTGCGCACACTTAAGCTCTGGGGTGACCTCACCGGAGGACGTTGAAATGGGTAACCTTGGGCAAGACGGGACGCACCAAAGTAGTTGGGAGACATGTCATGGTGTACGAGGCCCAACGCCATATTTAGCTCCCTTACTTGATTTTTAACGCGAGAGCGTTTGTACCCCCATTTTGGGAAAAACTTTTCGGCGTTGGAAAAATGAAAATTGGTCTTTGGGGGAAGGAAATGGCGCAGTATCTGTCTCGCATCTCGGTGGACGCCCGAACCGCGCCGTGAGGTGCCGAAATGGCGGCTCCGGAGTAATTTTGACCAGCTGGGGATCTTTAATGGGTACTGACATTGCACAGCACACGGGCGCATTTGCGTTTCGCCTCCATCGAAAAGCGACCGCCGCGGTCGGCTTCGAACCCGGGTACTACGGCACACTAGGTTAGCGCCTAACCACTGAGCTACCACGGCGGGTGAAGGCGTCGGCGTTGGCGACCGTGTGAAGCGTCGCAGCCGGAGCGGCCGGCTGCTACAGATGGTGGGCCACCTAGATGTATCTACTAGTTCACGTGACCTTGTGGCGTTATGACGACGTGTCCACCGAATTGTGAGCAAACTGACCACCGCGGTAGGCGGCCGGCAGTTTAATTAGTGATGGGCCGCGAGAGGTTGTTCGGGAAGAGCAACCTGGTTCGCACAAGCCCCACTGGTGGCAGCACCTGCCATCGCAGAGCAGTGACGCATCGCTTAACCACTCTATCACTGTGCCAGGAGTGGTATGAAGACTCCCACAGATTTATGAATGTTAAGTACAGAATGACCAATTCCGCCCATATGGGCCTTAATCCGTTAAAGTGGAGCTTCAGTTTCCCCTCCAATTTTTTTCTTGTTGATGAGTAAATTACTGCAAGAAACGATATTCATCTAAGAATCAATACATTGTTGAACAACTCTTAGGGTTGAACTTCGCGACCTTCGAAAACATTTATATACGTGCGTTTTCAGAAGATGGGAAGTCTTCTCGTCATTGCTGTCATGTTTTTTTTCAACTGGTTCTGTTTCTTTCTGCTGAACTTGTAGCCGGAATGCCATAAGACGTTGCTTGTTTCAGATTCTTACCGGACATTACGACCTGCCGGGCGACGTAAGTAATGCACGCTTTTTCGATATACGAAAGAAGGAAATTTGAGTGCATGGAGCCACTATATCCCGGTGCAGAAGCGACTCAGTTGCGCGAGGCTTATTACTTCACGTTGACTTAGGCGAGTCCTGAGGGAAAATCCTTCAAATAAGTAATTTATTATATACGCGGGAGCTAATCGTAGCCAGTGAAATCGGGTAACACGCATTAGGCAATTAGACCTAATGCGTGTTCGGTGATGCGTTGGTTGTAACAACGCTCTGCACGGTGTGCTCGTTGTATCAGAATTGATGCCGCCGGATGTCCATGTCTCTGAGAGCATCGATCTCTAATTATGCTCGCTCCTCGGGTAAAGGAAAAAGGAGTTTTGTGGCTTTTTCTTTTTCGAAAATTGTTGATAGACCATGATAAAGCTTGTCCCGTTGCGCCAGAGGCGCTTGAGTGTTACCCGAAACGAATGAAATCTTTTTTTTGGATTACTTCTTTTCTTACCTGCGCGTTGCTCCGAGTCCCGGGCAACTGCAGGTGCAGGTAAACGCTAGCATAAGCACCCAACTCCTGAAGAAGCACTGGCTGATGAATCTATCTACGATGCTGCAGCGAAGAAACAGAGGACATTTTACTACACTGCGTTTTTTACGCATCTGTGGTCTTCATAGGGAGGAAACCGAATTTTTTTGAACTGTAAAAGGTACAGTCGAGGACAGAGTTAAACAAGGCGCAGTTTCTCGTTCAAAATATTCTTTCGCGTTGCGTAACGGAAATGCAAACGTTTGGTGCCTTTCTGCGCTAGGGCAAAAGTAAATGTTACTTGGTTTGCTTACAACAGCCATTACTTTTCGCAAGGTACTACGTGAGAAGCTTTCAACTGCATTAGTGCGGTGCATATTTTTATGAAGAAGCAGAAGACCGAGTATGGCAACGAGTATGTCACCCTTTCGTCGTTTACAGCTTCCAGAAAGTCGGTGTTACACCTGCCCTCAACACTTTCACTTTAACCAAGCTCTACCCTGCACCGTGGTCGTCCCACCGTTCTCCTCTTCAAAGCTCCTGGGCAGCTAAAAAACATTTTTCCAGCGCTCGCGAGGCGTGTTGATTGAAGAGTCGGGTATCGAAGAGTGGTAGTGGTTTTGTAAAATATATTGTGGTTTTCATTATTTGGGTGTACAATAATTGCATTTTACGCCTATAACACAAAAAAACAGGGCGGAAGACAACAGAAAGAAACTAGTTTCTCCGGAGTCGTTGATAAAAATACAGAACTGAGGTGAATCTAACATTTTTTTCCCGCGTTCGCAGACGTTTGACCGCATGGATTACCCTATGGGCGTAAGTACCCCATTTTAAAAGTGGTTGGACAGTTTTCAAGTCACGTTCAAGGCGGCAATCCTGCATACATTTATATATCTACTGTGGCACATTACTTGTAATACAGCTCTACCTTAGCCATGTATCGTGTGCGTGTAGCCATGTAGCCATGAAGGTGTACTCTCCTGTTCTGCTGCACGTGAAGCCGTATTGAGCGTTGCAGCAGCATATGATTTAGCGTGCCAGCTTCATTTAGCGTATCTGCGTGCTCCTATTACCTCCACGTATATGGGAAGATATGCTGTACCGCCTAGTTGTTGTACGCGTCGATAATGCATCGAAGTGGACATGTACTATGAGGGTTGTGTTCTTGGTGGAAGGCTCCAGAAGAACTTCTAACGCTGGGGTTCTTGGACGCGGACCGATATTCCAGAGAACAATGGCTTGTTTCCATTTCTCCGACATCGAAATGCTGCTGGCGCAGCGGCCCAACACCGTAGCCCCGAAGCAACTATTGCGGGTAATCACAAATACGTCATAACAAGCAAGTGAAACCTTAGCACCAGTATACAGCTTGGTCGGGGTATGGGAAGCGTGACGAGGCACTTAGAAAATTGCATAATGTGGCCGCGCGAAACGCACTTTGTCATTAATAAGAAAAATCAGATACGTTGGAAATAATTGGTCCCGGAATGTACATGCAATTCTTCGCATGCTCGATCAGATACCCAGCAATCGGTTACCAATCGTGTCAAATGGGAAGCAAGCAAGCAACCAAATGGGAATTACTTGAGCCAATAATTAAAATGATGTCTCGTCTGTGGCACTGTGATTCGAAACCAGCCCCTGGCGCGCACTGTCTTCCGCGAAAACATTTCCTGGCAGTGGAGCTTTAGCTACCGAGCCGAAACTCGCCCTGTACTCATGCCCAGCGTAACGTAGTCCCCCCTTGCAACTAGCAGTTTTCTCTCAAAACATAATATGTTGTTAATATTCTTTATTTAAGGCGTATTTCTAACAAAACTGCCGACTTTGAACATTAAAATGTAAATGAAAACTCAACGAATTCGCTATACACTTCTCGTTACAAGAAGCGTCCATATACGGCTCCACGGTCACGTGGTTGACCACATGGTGCAGAACAGCTGCCGTCTGCACGACGCCGGGGCTGGTCACGTGGTTCGTCACGTAGTTGGTCACGTTGTGCGGAGCAGCTGTTGCTGCCGGCGGCGCGGCGCGCCGGCGATACCGAGCTGCAACAGCTGTGCGCATGCGCCGTGTCAAGTGGGGCGAAGATGAAGAAGGAACGCCCAGCGAAACGGAGCGGCGTACGAATGAATTTGCATTTCAACTGAGCAAGTTCCACTCGGCCAGCTCACTCGTACCACTCCAGGTTTAACGAGAGTTAAACCACCACCAATTTTTCTGTTCGTAATATGTAGACTGTCTATAGAAAAAATTCTACTAAATATGTATGGGCATTAATGTATACCTTGTCTATAAACTGTCTATAGGGTTTCTATTGCCTATCTCTCTATAGTCTATAAGACTTCCATATAGAAAATTTACGTACATTTAGAAGGGAGTTTACGAACAGTCTATACGCTCTCTAAATTATTTTTGTAACAGGAATAAATAGTTACGAACGCTGCGCCGCTATAGTCTCTTCTACATCGCCTTTGTTACTGCCTCGACTGGCGGTATACCTAGGGCAATCTGCATACTCGCTTGCCCCTATTTAACTTTCTGTCGGGAGATTTGCATATCGCGTTCCACGACCGCTACAGCGATCAGCTTCTGCGGGGAGCCATTGCGCATGCGCAAACTCGCGCCTATCGCTTGGGGACCAAACAGCGCATGCGCGCTAGCGGCGCGCTGAAGTGGATCGCGCTCTGCTCAACCTCTCTATGTTGCAGTCACAGACTCATCACAATGATTTAAGCAGTATGCGTCACACCTCCCTGAAGAGCCTCAGACGTGGTTTTCGCTGGTAATTTGGTGAAGTATCTCTTGTCTTTACAAGCTTGGTGGATTGTGCTGAAATTCGCCCATTTGTGAAATGAACCCTTTTCTGACTGACACCTAGGGCTATCTGGGAGACCTTGGCCGGCGAATCATTTACCAGCTGATGGGGGAGTCACCTTTCCCACCTCGCCGGCAGATAAAGGTAAAGTGTGGTCATATGTTCACCTCTTTCTCGTGCAACTCTCGTGCGCTTGTAATGTGGCTGATTTTTCATATACATTTCCATGCATCCGACTTGTCGCCTAAAGCGTTAAGCGCGTGAGGCGATAATCAGCGGCTGCGTACTGCGCGATGGATGAACGCGTTAAACTTATGGTTGCTGAGGCACTGCCGCTCGTCGCATCCCTCAGGTGCGAGTTTGCAAAAATTTTCGCCCACCGCCTGAAAGTGGGTCGCGACATTTAACAGAACGCATTCGGTGTACTTGCCAGAGTTTTCTTTAAACGAGATTAATTGCCTCAGGGCATCAATGGGCGAAGGTGTGATGAAGGATGCAGTAGTGATTAAAGTAATGGAAAAATGTAGGCTTATCTTTTGAAGTCCAGTAGTGAGCGAAGGTATGGTCCCTGCGTACAGGCACTGTATAAAGCAGGGTTGCTCGGAGAGAGAACCGCTACCTTCAGGTGCCGGATCTTTGTAGGCTTGAGAGCTAGGCAGTCATAAAGTAAGTGGTGAATGTCGGCTTCAATGTCCTCGCATTTTTTTTCTAATACTCGCTGCGTCATCACCCAAGCATCGAAACGTTTCAGTGAAAGCCAGCTGTAAAGAGTTTTGGAATTAACAATGGTGCTGTAGGGTGCAGCTCTAATTCGTTGCAATTTTCAACGGCTCAAAAATTTGGCTAGGCGTGACTGGCAGTGGTCCTAGGGTCTATATATTGTATAAATCACACTGTATTACTGAAAAAGGATTTTTATCGCCGCTTTTGTCGTGCTTCATGCGGTTTAAGGTCCTAAAAGCTACGTGGTACAGCAGTTATAGCCGTCTGATAACGCGAACTGAAGCTGCTGCAACAGCGTAACACTGTAAACGCGCCGCTCTTGCGCCAAGTCTCGTCGTTTCGTGCGGGTGTACTCCGAGCGGTAGCCATAGGCGACGGCTGCAGCCATCGTCAGTGCTCGCAGTGCAAACTTGAAAGCCTAGCGACTAGAAAGCCTGGCGTGTATTTAAGCTCATTCATGAAAAAAAAGCATAGTTCGACCCGCGTAGTCTAGTACATAAAGTAGATGGGAAAACCAGCGTTATTTTCTGTATGCCCATTTTGCTTCATTATTTATCACCTCTGCTGCAATGCGCTAGATGTCGAAAGAACAAGTTCCCGTCGATGAGTGCAACATTCAGTAATAAAAAAAAATCTAAGAGTTGAATGTTCTATGGTGTTTCGAAATTGGCGTGACTCATCACTGCTTCAGCAAGGAAGCCATAATTAAAGGTTATGTAACTTCTATCCCTGCAGGCAAATATTTCAAGCCGAGCTACAAACAAAACGCATTCATTGAGGAAAGAGAAAAAAATCAGCGGTGGAATTTTTTCGCTTCAAGCTGGCTGCTCAAGGACGACTTTGCGCAAATGCATGCCGGGTTCCTTAATGCCGATGGTTTTCTTTCCTTCAATGTGAATCGGAATGCACCAGTCTAAGCGTGCGGTACAAATAGTTGTGCAAATAGTTGTACAAATACAGTTGTGGTTTGAACAGAAATATTACAAATGAGCGTCGTTCTTAATTGGACAGAGGTGTTTTTTTTTTTTTTTTTGGCGTCAGGAAGCTATTTGGATCTCTTGGAGTTTTGGATCTTACTGTAGTGGCAATGTGACCTTCTCCGTCGAGTCCGTCTTTTACACGGGCTAGTAGTTAGCCAATACAAACAACCAACTCAAAACGTCACTGCCTTTCTTCACAGTCCTCGCCATCTTACTCGTGTTGGTACGGCCCGTAGGCGTAGAGCACACGCACTCGCAGTTCGGGACCTCGCCTTTGCTTTTAATCAAGCAATGCATGATTGTCACCCTGTTTTCTGGCCAAATACACAAGCACGATCGCCGGGACTAAAAAAAAAACTTGCGAAGTTCATGTTGTATTGAGAGAACAAAAGATGAAGTGACAATAAGTCTCAAAGAACTTTATAGGAGAGGACGTGAAGAATAGAAATGGACATTGAAGCGAATATGCGAGAAACCAGAAATGAAGATGTTCACCAAGATTATCCTTCGTGAGCACCCAGGCTGTCTTCACGGGGATAGGAGTAAAAAAAAATTCTCTTAAGTAGCGCACACCGCTAAAATTAAGAAATCATTGACCGTTCCCACCAGTATTGCATGCATATAGCCTTTAGATTCACGTTGTTTCCTTGAAAGAGTGAAGAGTATTTCTATTAGAAGTGCTGGTCTGCTGCGAACACATTTGTACCATCTTTTTTTGCGTGTTAATGAGCACGCGACGTGTCCCATACGCGGCTACCACCAGTACATCGGTGAGTAGTTTATATATGTCAATATTTGGCAACCTGCTTCGTGTATACTTGTTCGTATTGGAAGCCTCTCGCTCATTCACGCACGAACCGGCAATTGACAAACCCTTCTACACCATCTACCAGAAATTGGGAGGAGGGGGAGGTATTCAATATACTCTTTTCAGGCCTGAGAATAGTTACCGAATATAAATGAACTGGTCGTCGATGTACTTTCCTATGCGATATTTATGCCGACGCATATCAGTATATTTCGATTTTCTAGCTCCATCCGGCATAGCGAGTATGCCCTTTTCAGTCTTCCGTATGTTGCCTTCGAAAGCACTTAACAAGCTGCGACTGTAGTACACCAACCGAGGAACGTTGTATTTATGTCTGTGTAGAAGCGAGCGGCTTCTTTTATTATTGCTAAAGCCTTAGATGGCTCACTTACGAGGTCATATCCACAAAAAAGTGTCTGCAAGAAACGGCGTCCTGCGACGTCACGAGCCGACGAGTCACGCGCCGATGATGATGTCTCATAATTAACGCTAATTAATAAGGTAGTACTAGGACTAATTAGTATAATAAGTATTGACATATGTGCGATAGGTCATACGAGGTCACGTGACAGCGAAGTAATATGCCATCATACCTAGTCACGTGACGACGCTGTAATATGACATCACACCTACTCACAACGATGTAATTTCGCGTCATACGAGGCCCCCATCCACCCCACTTCCACCCTCGTTTCAAGATTCATATGGATCCCACATTACTACACATGCGCGCATGACGCACTACAAAGAGTGCCCACAACCCGGTCCACATTAATGACATTCGGATTGTCCAGCAGGTAAACGTGCCAGTTCTCATGTATGACATACTGCAAAGATCATGCAACGACACATGCCTTTGACTCTCGAGACGATGGCGATGATGATGAACTCTGCAAACAGTGTCTTTGGATATCTTCGGCGCAACCTTGCTCTAGCACCAAGTTCTCTCAAATCGCTCGCTTACAAGACTTTCGTCAGACCTAAACTTGAATATGCTCATTCTGTCTGGGATCCCCATCAGATTAACCTAATTAATACAATTGAGTCAGTTCAGAATCGTGCCGCCAGGTTCATCTCATCTGTCTACTCCTATCATACCAGCATCTCAGGTCTGAAATCACGATTGCAGTTGCCTACACTAGTCACCCGTCGGAACGCAGCACGTGTCTGCTTATTTCATAAGTTCTTTCACAACTTTCCAGAAGCCAACCGATTAATTCCACGTGTGCATCGCATTTCCCGCCATAACCAACCGGACGCTGTTTACCCTGAACGTGCACATACCACCACATTCCAGCAATCATTTTTCTTAAAAACTGCCCGTGACTAGAATAACCTCTCCGCCGAAGTGGCCACCATCATGAATCATCGACTGTTCATGACCACTATCGAGGAAGCCTATTCATCAACATAATTTTTGTCCATTTTTCATTAGTGTATAATATTTTTTACCGTGTTATCCCCACCCCTCATGTAATGTCCCGAAAGGGACCTTTGAGGAAAAAATATATAAATAACAAAGATGATGCTAGCAGTGTATCCTTATGAGTCCGGGGAAGTCTGGTTTACCGCTACCAAATTAAATGTTGCCAGAATATTGATTAAATATAGTACATTACCCAGCAAACCAAGACAATTATTGTGCGGGAAATAATACCTGCAAGTAAATATTAAGTATGATGATGTTGATGTTCCTGCGAGGCCAAGACCCTCCCCTGTTTGCACCACTTCTCTCCAGGTGGCATTGGTAGTGGTTTCGAAACCCTGGGAATTCTCCGATGACTCGATGAACCCCCGGAATTTTGCAAGAAAGGGCTATATTACGTCTTCGAAGACTATGCGAACTATTCAAATCAGGTGGGTCAAAACAACTGGCCTAGAGTGGGCAACGTGAACCGCTATCTCTGTCAAGAGTATCATGGCTCTCCGCTCGAATTTCCCCGCAGCGAAATATTTTTCCGAGCCTACCCCACCCCGGAGGAAAAAAAAACAAAACAAAACGAAACCGCCTAAGTACTCATACGTGTGAACAGAATTCTGAGTACCGTTTCTTCAACCAGTCTGAGACAACCTACTTTAAGTCAATCACTCGTTTTCCTTGAAAACTGAACTAATCAATGGTACGCTAGTATCCCCGACGCTTTTTACCCACGAGCACCGCGCGAGCGTTAAGCGAAGACGTTTAAGGTGAACGATGGGTCTCTGCAACATAGTTCATGGAAAGATAACGTGTAGTGCCTAGTCGTCTGCAAGGTAGACCGCCAACCTAACTGATCCCATACGAGGCATGAAAAAAAAATGATTAGAAACGTGCAGAAAAAAATCGCACACTAAAAACAGAAGCGAACAACACTGTGCCCCATTGAACGTCATATTAGAAGGATTGAAACAGCGACTCAGCAGGACAGCGCCAGCACGTAATCCATTATATTCACTCATCTTTATTAAAAAAAGAGGAAAAGGAATCAGCCACCGCGCCACCATACATTCATTATAGTTGTGCATTTTTTGACCGCTGCAACACTGTTATAATGGCGCGTTCACCACGTGTTGCGGTGTTTCGGCATAATAATTGAATTTCCGAGAACGAACAAGGAATCGGAGACCAAAAAAAGGTTATTCGAAAGGATATAAAAGTGAAATTATGTTTTCATCTGCTTGCATTACGGAACGGGAATATACAGAAGTAGCGTGAGTTTCGAAAGGGGAAGTCATCGGTCAAAAGCTTCGAAGGTGTTATACAGGGGTTTTCTGGCTTCGTGCTTTTTTAATGAAATCAGCAGGTGTCCGTGTTAGGAACCGCCTGAATCACATTCTCTTGCCTGTGCCGACAGCTCCAGTTTCTCTTAAGTCTGTTTGTTTTGTACAGCAGGATCCCCTTTATCCCCTTTATTCGAACGCCGCCGCGGTGGCTGAGTGGTTAGGGCGCTCGGCTGCTCGCCCGAAAGACGCGGGTTCGATCCCGGCCGCGGCGGTCGAATTTCGATGGAGGCGAAATTCTAGAGGCCCGTGTGCTGTGCGATGCCAGTGCACGTTAAAAAACCCCAGCTGGTCCAAATTTCCGGAGCCCTTCACTACGGCGTCTCTTATAGCCTGAGTCGCTTTGGGACGTTAAACCCCTTAAACCAAACCTAAACCAAACCTTTATTCGACTTCAAGGGAAGAGCCGTGACGTCAGCGCCGGCAACGAGCATGAACACGAAGCAGTCTCGCTTGGGGCCATCCGCACTGCGACGAATTTATTGCGTGCATGTTGGACTGAACTTATTTGTTTGCGGTATCAAACAAAGCTACCGCGGGTCAACGTGAGTTACGTGTTTTGCGCGCTCCCGGGAGTTTGAGCTGACCGGCAGGCAGCCGAGTGCTACGCCAGCGGGGAAAGGGGGAGGGAGAGGGGCGGGATTTGACAGTAACACACCTTCCGGGAAGACCAAAGGGGTGCGTCTTCCTGTAGAGTCGGGCTGAACGGACATTACAGCGCAGAACCGAAAGCGAAGAAGGAACTGTGGCATCCGGTTGTCCAAACAGGGGAAACCAAACACCAAGCTTCATTGGATGAAGACTGCGGTGATGCGCTGCAACTCCGCTTCGGAAGCGGCACTCGTCGGAGTAAGACGTGGCACCTGCAAAAAGTCTTGACCTTAACATTTCGACCTCACTTTACCTCAAACTCATGCGTGAGGTTAATGTCTGATTTGCTGACCTTACTCACGAAATTTCGAGCCATCGTCGACCTTACTTCAACCTCACCTCACGACGTGAGGTTGAGGTCAGTATGAGGCTGAGGTCGAAACCTCATGGGGTTGGCGACCTCTGCTTAAGCGTTCTTTCTAGGCGCCGTGACGAAGAACAATACTGTGTAGAATGAAGCAAGTGACATCTTTTGCGGTAGCAGATTTGAGAGCCGACGTTTCGACGTAGCGTCTGAGATCATCAACGGCCACGATGACCCAGCTGGCCATAAATATCAATGCCGACGCGGTCAAAGGGTCGACCAGGGCAACATAACGGCTGCAAAGGAGCGGCGGCGGGCGGGGTGGTTTCTTGCGACGTTGGCAGGCGGTGCATGACCGAATGTGCTGACGTATGTAGCGGTACATACCTCAACAGTAATATTGCAGAAGAAGGCAAGCATACGTTTTCATTACACCTGCTTGGCCGCATTGTGGATATGCATAGAAAGGTGCGCAAATGGCAGCATGGAGGTGTTGAAGAATTACCAACAGCCACTTCCGCCCGTCGGAGAGGTAGTTACGTGTGTATAAGAAGTCATCAGGAACGGCGAAATGGTGGGCTTGGCGGCGAAGGGTCCGGAATGAAAAATGCGGCGAAGGATTGTTAAAGAAGGTGAGCAGCGAGGTGATCCAAGGATCCTTCAGTTGTTCGGAGAGCATGTCAGCGACGTCGAATGACGAGAAATCGTAGGCACGGACGAGGGCAGAGGTTGAATCGCATGGGAACGGTGAACGAAAAAGGGCGTCGGCGTGCTGCCGGCTAGAACGATAAATGGCCTGAATATCAAACTCCTGGAGACGTACAGCCCGGCGGGCGAGTCGGCCCGAAGGATCTTTGAGGGAGGACTTCCAGCAGAGGGCGTTACGGTCTGTGACGGCATAGAAGGGCCGTCCGTAAATGTAAGGTCGGAACTTGCAAATCGCCCAAATGAAGGCGAGACATTCTTTTTCAGTGACAGAATAGTTCGATTCCGCCTTGGTGAGCGCGCCGCTGGCGTAAGTGGCCAATTATTCCGGATACCCAGACTTTCGCTGGGCAAGAACTGCACCCAAGCCCACACCGCTCGCGTCAGAGTTAATTTCTGTCGGACGGGTGGGATCAAAATGGCGAAGGATTGGGTGGGGGGGGGGGGGGGGTCGAGGAGACCAGCAGGCGACGTAAAGTGCTGAACGCGGTATCGCAGGCTGATGACTAAGACAAGAGGTTCGGCCTGCCGGCACGAAGCAGCGTTAAATTGGCGATGATAGAGACGAAATTGCGGATGAAGCGGCGAAAATATCAGCATAAAGTTAAAAAACAGCACAGTTCTTTTAAGGTGGTCAGTTTGGGAAAGTCAATGACCTGGCGAAGTTTGGCAGGGTCAGGAAGAACATTGTCCTAGATGACATGGCATAATATTGTCAGCTGCGTAGCACAGAAGTAACATTTTTTCAAGTTGAGTTGTAGCCCGCCGTCAGTAAGGCATGTGAGTACGCGCTGCAGGCGCTGCAGGTGGGAAGAGAAATATACTGAAAAAAACGACAGTGTCAACCAGGTAACATAGACAAGTTTCCCATTTGAGGCTGCTGAGAATATCATCCATCATTATCTCGAATGTTGCTGGAGCACTGCAGAGGCCGAATGGCCTCACACTGAAATATTGATTTCTTACAAGCCGTCTGCGGTGACGAAAGCAGTTTTCAGCCGGTTAGCGACAGCCATCGGGACTTGCCAGTAGCCGGAGCGTAAGTCGAGGGACGAAAAATACTCCGCTCCCTGCAAGCAATGCACTGCATCTTTGATTCGGGGGATATACATCCTTGCGAGTGATCTTGTTGAGGTGGCGGTAGTCCACACAGAACCTGATGGAGCCATCTTTTTCCGTCACCAGGACAAGAGAGGCCCAAGGGTTGTGAGAGGGCTGTATAATTCCGCGCTGAAGCTTGCCGTCGACATTGTCACGGATGACGCGGCGCTCACTCGGCGAGACGTGGTGCGGTCGCTGAGGCAAGGGGGCGTGCGTACCATTCATTGTTAATAGCCAGAGAGACGGCCAACGCGCGGTTCAAGGAGGGCTGGGAAAGGCCGAAATATTTGCGGAAGCGGTGGAGAAGTTCCAAGATGTCGTCACGGGAAGCGGGCGGAAGGTCGGGAGCGATGGTACGATGAAAGACGTAAGAGGGAAGCGGATCGGGCGCAGTTGCACAACAGGCTAGGGCAGTAACTGGGAGACAGGCACGGGTATCGGAGAACTCGGAAGCAAGAGCAGAGTCTAGTTCTTCAATAGAGCCGAGGTATTCGGCGCGAAGAACAAACGACGGGCAAGAAAATGGGATGGTGACATAGATGGCGCAGTGGCCGTCGGAGATCGTGAGAACGGCGAAAGGAAGCAGAAAGCGGCGGTGGCGGGTGGCGGTTGCGGTGGGTGTGAAAAGAACAGGGCTGCTGAGGTAAGAGTAAGTTCGGAGCGGAACGAGGGCAGAAGAGAAGGGAGGTGTGTCGGTGTCGGCAGTTACAAGAAGCTTAGCGGAGCGCACAGGCAGGTCACACAATGAAACTTTACACACGGGAGAAAGCGCAAGTTCAGCACGGGCACAATCAATCACAGGCGCTCTGCACAACAAACTCGATGGCATAGGCGACGTCGTTGATAGAAACGCGGACCGTGCAGGCTGCGATGGGATGAATGCGCTGAGAGGTGGCCGTACGTAGTCAAAAGTCAGACAGCGGCGTTGTCATCTTACGAAGTTCTGATCCATAGCGCAGCAACAAAACAGGGGACAAACACAAGCGCTACAAGCAAACTACAAGCAAACACAAGCAAGTTATGTTTTGTTGCTGCGCTATGGATCATAGCGCATACCCACTAGCCCGAACCATCACCTTACGAAGTTCGTGGCGAAGGGCGTCACTAATCACTGACACGGCAGCACCCGTGTCGACGAGCACGAGAACGGGAAGCCTTCAATAAACACTGCAATCACATTAGCAGGAGGAATCTGAAGACTTAACGAGTTCGCAAAACACGCATTTCTTGCCTCCGGACTGCGGCATTCAGTTTTCCTCTGGAAGGGGGCCCGGGCTGCAGAGGATTGAAGAAATGGAACGTCGGCGAGGTGAAGGCGAGCGGCGAGTAGGGTACTGGGAGTGAAGCGTAGATGAGCCAGAAGAGACACTAGGCAACAGCGGCTCGGAATTGTAGCGGAACGTGCACACGGCATCCCCAGAATGAAGAGATCGGTGACGGCAAAGACGTGCAAAATGACCCGGAAGCCCGCAAGAGTAGCACATTGGCCGATTGTCGTCGGTACGCCAAGGGTTCGTAGGGTGTCGGCGGAGTCAATGAAACGGGGCTGGCGGCGGTGGCATGGACAGCGGTGGAGCATAAAAGGCCGGGCTGCTGCGGTAGGTGGCAGAGGTGGTCGAGCGTCTTGTACTGGTGACTGCTTCAGCATAGGTGAGCGGTGCTGCCACAGGGTGAGGTGGGGGCTCGATGGCAGAACTGCAGCGACCTGCTCCTGAATAGCACAGCGGACACTGGGCGCTAGGGATGGCGCCATGTCGGGAGTAGGGCAGACGGGGTCGGGAATGTGATGTAGCGGAGAAAGCTGGCGAGCGACTTTTTCACCGACGAAGTCTTTTACCTGCTGCATGAACAGGGACTGCTCAGAAGACGAGCCACCAAGGGCCAAGCCAACAGGATCCTCTGCAGGCGCGCCGGACTCCCGCGTACATGAGCGTTGCTTTCGTAGTTCGTCGTAGTTCTGGCACAGCTGGATGACGGTAGCAACAGTGCTGGGGTTCTTCCCCACGAAATCTGAAAAGCTTCATCGGCGATCCCTTTAAGGATGTGGTTGATTTTATCAGTTTCTGTAATAGACGGGTTGACACGCTTGCACAAGCCAACTATATCTTCATTATAACTAGCGAATGTCTCGGCAGGGAGCGGAGCTCGACCTCGAAGGCGTTGCTCGGGGCGAAGTTTCCAGACGGCGGGGCGGCCGAAAACGTCAGCGAAGCTCATCTTGAAGGAGGACCAGGTGGGAACATCGGCTTCATGGTTGCGAAGCCATAGGTTGGCAACGACCGTTAGGTAGAACAGGACGTTGCTGAGTTTAACGGAATCGTCCCACTGATCATAACTGGTGACGCGCTCGTAGGAGGCTAGCCAATCGTCGATGTCTTTGTTGTCGATGCCATAAATAGGGAAGGGTCACGCTGGCGCTGCTCCCCAGAACAGAGGATGGTGGTAGGGATGGGCTGCGATGGTGCTCTCGGAACTTCTGACGAAAAGCGTTCCTCTTAGAAGTTCCAGGAGGAGGACTGGGACGCGAGCCGAGACACCTCCACCAAAAGTAACGGTGTTTATTCGAAGCGCAGGTCGGTTTTCGTTGGTCGAACAGTGACACGACAGACACACTCACAGGCGTCACTCGAAATTCCAGCTGCACTTCTACTTCTGCGCTGCTCTGCTTGAACTGCTGCCGGTCGGTCCCATTACACATAAATGATAGTACTACGCAAAAAAAGGTATTTTTTATTCCTCCGAAACTAACGAGGAGAAATAAGGCATTTTACTAAGTCACATGCGTCATGATCACACACTCGAACAATACTCGGGAAAAGAAACTGAAAAGAAACTGCATTTTTAAATTGTATACGAGCGATGACAGAATATGCTAGTCTACTCTAAGGCCCTATGCACTGAACTGTTCTTCACGAAATGAGGAAAGTCTGTAACATGCTCATGTTTGAACTAGGGTTTTACAGGTGGAAAGAAAGATGCATAGTAACCAAAACTGAATCCCAATAAGAAGCACTTTCTAATATTCAAAAATAGCTTAAATTTGAGTTTCCGGTTGAAACATTAAATAGAAAATGTACTGAAGGCGGTTTATAAAGGAAACACGCCTTTTAAGCTTCGAAACGTTGTGATTATCGTTTCAAAACTCGAAAGTACCCAGCAAGGGCGCCTTCCATTGCTAATTTGCCCTGCATTAATAAGGTTTCTCAGTGCAACCTTTCTCCGCATACTCAATGGTGCTGTACATTTGAAGATTTATTTTATTTAAGAAAAAAGATTTTTAAGGTTTTGTAATTGTAGAGAGGCACAAAATACGAACTAGCGATACAAAGCTTGATCACGTGTTCGCCAGCATCTGCGAGTGTATCGACGCGACGCGGCGCTTCTAGATTCAGAAAGGAGGCAGTTCACGCTATAATAACATAAACACCTTAGGACTAACAGTGCAGACCGTAATGGTGGCAAAGCGGAATGGCCGATTGCTTCGGGCATGGGGCTGCTAGCCCAAATTCGCTACGACATTGGTCATTCTTCTCTCTGATATCGGCATCCAGGTTCGTAACTTTATATTCGCGGCAGTTGTTGCCGCCTGACGTTTATCGGGCACACCTTCAGCACGGTTTTCTGGCGGATGCATGCGATCCGGCGCATAGCCTCGATTAAAGATACTCCGAACGTTAAGCCTGCTTCCGAGCGGGAAGTGGAGCCCCGGAACTTTCAGTTTGGAGCCGGACGCGTCGCTTCTCGACTAGTGCAGGAAGTGAAAGAACGTCTGTGCGCAGTTGCCTTGTGGTTGCTGTGTGACGTGTCACTCTCTCTAGCCTAGAGGAAATAAGCGACAAAGCGAAGCAGGTATAAAATACCTCCTATCTGCCTTTCAGTTATGGTCCCCCAGGATCTCTCATATCTGCAGCTTCGGGGAGTTTATGAGTGCTAAGCATATGGAATAGCTTTCGGAGATTGTAAAGAAAGGGCGAGCTTTTTTTACTCTTTTCGAAACTCACACCTACGCACACCACGGTAATCATCAACATAAGTCTGACTACGCCCAGGGCAGAGCAAAGGCCTCTCGCAAGTCTCTCCAATTAACCCTGTCATGTGCCAGCTGCGGCTGCCCTATCCCACAAATTTCATCTCATCCGCCCAACTAACTTTCTTCCACTCGTGCTACGCTTGCCTTCTCTTGGAATCCAGTCCGTTGCCCTGATCGGCCATCGGTTATCTTGCATACGCTATACATGCCCTGTCAAAACCCATTGAACCCTCTTTGTTGCGACTAAGATGTCATTAACCCGCGTTTATATTCTCTGACCCACTCTACCCTCTCCCTTTGTCTTAACGTTACACCTGTCATTTCCTTTTGCATAGAGAGAGAGGAGAGAGACTTCACTGAAACAGGTGATGTCTGCCTGGTTGTGCCTTTTCATAGCTCGCTGCGTGGTCCTCATTACTGTGGTACAACACGGTAATTCGCTAAACTCCCCGTAACCTTTAGACAGCTTCCCAGACGCCTACGCGTTCGCATCTACGCCGAACAAGTTGTGCGCTTGCAAAACTGTGCTGATGGCCCATAACAAGAAATGAGCGCGAGCTATCTGTCCTTCCGGAATTACTATCGACCAAAGCGCCATGCTCAATGTTCTGTATTTCGTGGTGCAGATGGACCACTACGTGGCATCCGTCTTCTGGGGATCATGGCTCATCCTGGACGTGAGTGGCTGTGCATATGTAGCCGAGCGTTCTTTTTTTACTGTAATAGCAGTGTTTGTGCAAAAAAAGATTAAAAATATAAGTTGAAAAAAGAACGCAGGTGGTTCTTTCTCTTTTTTAAAAATTGCTGCGATAAACTGCCCCACATGAACTTATTGTCCATGCAAAAAAAAAGGACCCGCTGTCACCACACGATTAAAGAACACGCCACTTCGGGTGCTTGATTTTTGAATTCCTTTATGTCCAAAACTACGAGCGTCCAGAAACGTGCCTAAGGCCCAAAACCGAGAATAGCTGTTTTCTAATGAGAGGAAATCATAGTTTCCTTTGTGCGCAGCTCCAAACCAGACGTGCCTTTTTTTGAGGTAGCAGTTGTTCCACAAACCGGGTCTGGCGGTGTGAGCCGTCGTCGAGCCGCTGAATACAGCAGAAAGAAACGGGTCGAGTAATTATAAGGGTATTGTAATATCTATAAGGCTCGATTATAATATAATCGAATGCTGATTATAAGGTGGTCGTAAATCCTGAAGCTAAGAGTGAAAGACTTAGCGTGCAAATAAGCGCTCAACGCATTGCAGCCTGGCCTACCTAAAGTTATAGTGGTGGTGGCGCTTATGGCGTTATGCACTATTTTTGTCTTTTCACAAATACTTTGCCACTGCAGCAATCTGGCCAAAAATTATATTGGTGGAGGCGCTGGAGGTGGTAGGCACTATTTTTTGTCTTTATTTTAACGAATGGTTTGCCATTGTCCTACGTGCAGTCAAAGGTTATCGTATGATTTAAAGATAAAGTTTTCCGACTCGACATTGGTCGTTCGAACAATAGGAGTAATTTGAAAAAGGCACTGATAACAGGAGAACAGGAGACGCTGGGTGAAAGGTAAAATTTCACTCACAAGAAGGACGACCGCTGCAGCGCTTATCTCGATTGTCAAGCGCTTCTAGTTATGTTTAGTCGACTTCATCAATATAAATGCAGCGTAACTACATTGAACTGAGAAAGAACAAAATATGTCGGCGGCAGCGACTGAAAACGGTATGATTTCTAATATGAAGCTGCGCCAATGTAATCGCAACAATACAATTTGAGTCGGAAGGAAACAGCTGTTTTTTGTGCTTTTTAAAGATGGCGTCTTCACCGGTCTTCGCCTTTGCTTGCATAATGCAGGATGCTCTCCACATCTCCATCTCAGACCGTTTCAAAGTTCAGTCTGCACTGTGTACATTATGAAGTCAAGCGCGCTAAATAATTAACTTGCAACGAAGGACCGTTATGCACTGTCATCTTTACCGTCTCTTGTCTCTTGCTTGGCCACAACTCTCTGTCAGGTGCACACTGTTCCAAGACACAGAGTGTGTTGTTGCTGCCGGGACGTGGCTGAGCCAAGGTCTTAGGTTCACCTGGCTCATGATTTGTTTCTCAAGCCAGTCTTAGAGCTGTAAATTTTTGCGCCCGACAGCGCTGAATAGGTATTGCGTCACAAACCCACAGGATCCGCTGCCAACTTTGTCACGCCGCATAATAAAGCAAAGCGCGTGTATCTAAACCCAAGGCTTTTACTTCTTTCGGAGGAAAGCAGGGTAGGTGGGCTAGTGGCTGGGAGGGAAATAGTAAAATGAGCGCAGTTATTTCTTGATGTCAAGACCTAGCAACACTGTACTTGCAGCCTCAACAGGAATAGATGTTCGGCCTTTCGAACACTGCCGTGGCCCTAGCGTCCATTGTTCTACTCGTAGGTGTGGTCCGGGAAAAAAGCAGTGGGTGAATGGAAGCATTGCACCCTAGGCGACCTTGCTACTCTAAAATATTTCACAGCCATTTGTGCAGTGTTCACAAGATTTTGCGAGAACCATTCAAGAACCTGTTTTTCGGACTTTCGCGCACACACCACTCATTAGTAATGAAGTCTTCCTCACTACAGCGTTGTGTACCGTTTCACTGGATACAATTCTGCAGTATCTAGCGCCGGGCTGGGCGTTGGAAATAAAACAATGTCTATTTATCTCTCTGATCTGAAAAGAACCATGAACTGAACTCAATTACTACGAGAACCGTAAAATAACTGCCATCTTCCATCCCACTGTTTAATCTCGGATTTACACATTATGACTAATATATGATCCCTCCATAGAGCAGTAACGAAAAGTGGTTCATTTATCTCCGCTGGACTTTCTCAGCCCTGGTTCGTCGCAATATTAAGCGTTTTATGCTTCATACGTTGCGATCCTAAAATAGGTAAAAGTTGCACAGTGCTTAGTCCTTCGAAAATTAACAACGCTGCTACCGCGATTACTTTCTAAACGAGCAAACATTACTCCCTGAGCAACTCTAAACTGATTACCCCAGTTAGTCCGGCCAAGCAATAACTGTTTGTCGCGTGGGCAAGTCCGATCTACTTTGGCTTAGAGCGCATTCATTTGGCACGGGTGAAGCTGACAATCATGCATTTGTCTGCATTATTAGTTTAGCGACAGCTGTGACCTTTCTAATGCAATGTCCCGTGCAGGTGTACGTGGTATTGCGACTAGAGAGCTACCGGAACAGACACAAAAACTGACGCAGCGCTTGCCGGACCAACGTCACTGCCAGGCCTCTGAAAACCACCGCGGGGACCGCCATGTTAGTGCCCAGCGCTGATAGAGGCTGGAAACGACTTCAGGGGGACCAGCAGAGCGCTGCCATTTCATAACGAATACTGTAGAAGCGATTAAAAACGCCACTATACTTGTGTACCTGCCTCCGAGTTTAGAAGCGCTCTAAGGTCATGAGTGTACATTATCACCATTTGTGAAAAACGTGCGAAATAGAGAGTCATGAAAGTGGCTATAGTCGGATACAGCTCAAGAACGTAGCGGAGTTTGCCCGTCAGAGGCCTCCCTTCAACCTATGACGTCGGCCGATTCTCAGGACACTGCTAGTTTTCATAATGCAAGAATCGGTGCCACCATGGAGAGAAGGTCTATCCCCGACCATAGAGAAAAGGAATTATTCCCTTTCATCTACCACTCCCTGCTTTCTCTCACTAACAGGAGACAGTTCTCACTGGAGGGGACAGTTGAGTTCCGCTTTAAGGGTACGACGCCATTGCCTTAATGGATTAATGCCTGTATAGGCGGAATTGGTCAATCTCTAATTTACATTATTAGATCACTGGGAGCCCTCATACCTCTGCTAGGGCAGTGGTGCAGCCATTAATCGATGCGCCACTGTCCCGGCAGGGGGCTGTTTCCAACACAGCCACCGGTGGGGCTTGTAAGACCCAGGTTGCTGCCCACCAGCAACCTCTCGAGACCAGTCATTTAACTGCATTGTGCCACGGTAGGCAGGTGGCGCTGACGTCACAAGTTCGCGTGACCTAAGGGGTAGTTGGGCCACCAGATTTTCGCTCACAGCGCCGCTGCCCACACCGTATTTTCAGCAGAACGGGAGCGTTACTGCTATCGCAGGGCCGACGCCTGACCAGCGCTGTGAGAGACGGAATGGAGTATGAGGATAGGTGCAACTGGGCGCATGACTCGAATAGAGAATAAGCGCGGGCGCACAAAGCGTAAGGTACTTGGTCCCAGTTAATCCGGTCCGCGTCGTGACAGGCCACTGAAAGATCGTTTTTTGAGTGATTGCGCCATGCTGCTAAAAATCTGGAAGGGTGTAGCAATCGTTTGAGTCAGGACTTGAGGCAAGTGTGGGGCGCAAGTTGTTGCGTCCGACTCACATCAGATCGAAGCTCAGCATATGCCTCCCACTCGCATTGCAGTCCAGAGCACTGCTCTTAGTGTCGAAAGCTGCCTTGGTGCGTCTGGCGACCCGCTTGAAATCCACACGAAACAGTCACTCCCTGTCGGCTTCCCTACCACATTGCTTTGTTCACTGTCAGGTGCCGAACTCTAAGCGAAGTTCTAGGTAAGTAGAATACCCATGATAACGTCGGTACCCATGCCCGTATTAACATTGGTATTCCGAGAATCGACATGACCAAGCAGTCGACTTTATCGTGAGTTTTTGAAATTACCATGGTTTTCCCTAGGTGTAGCCTTGAAAGGTTGGCTCCGTACAGTACGTTCAGACCGCCGAGACCTGTTCCTAAAGAATTTTAACGCAAAAGCATTACTGGCCGCGAACTTGCGATTTCGCTGTGGCGGTGCTCCGAGGAGGCACAGCGACCGACCTTGAGCCGTTGCCTCGCAACCGCCGCAGCTAGGCGGATGTCGCGCGCTCGCCTCGCCATCTGGCATGACGTCACTCCGCGCACCTCGCCGCCGCCGCCGTTTGGTATGACGTCACACCACTTCCCTCGTCGTTGCGCTCGCCTCTGCTCTCTTCGCCAGCTGTGTCGTACGCCTGATAACAGGTAGGAGGATTGAAAATGAGAGCTCGCGTGCGCCGCAACCACAGTCGAGGCGGCACTACGGATGGCGACAAGTCTACTAAGCAAAAGGAGACCTGGAATCGACATCGAAACGAGATGAATAGAGAACGAGTCGCCCAGGAAGCAGAGGAACAACGCGCCCAATAACTGGCTGAATGCCGTGAATATGCCGCCGCGAGAAGGGCACGTTGTGTCGTCTTTAATGCAACAACACATAGCTAGACAACCAGACTAACCTGGACTTGCAATCAAGATTAACCAAGGATAACCAAGCTATGCCCTAGCTTTCACTACGTATATACTGGCACAGCCGAGCTAAGCCACTGCCAATTTTTCATTCTGTACGGCTTTAAATCTCCATTCGGCGGTTTCATTTCCTTTCATCTTAAAACGAACACATATCTAAGTTAATTGTGCAGCATTTCTTGCTTTGGTGGCAAATATTCATTTTTATCGCCAATCTCCAGAATCGCACTTGAGAGTACACGGACAACTAAAATGAAATTCGCCTTTCATTGAGCGCTATAAATATGTCCTGTCATGGAGTCTGTATATCTGTGTCCTGCTCTAAAGAAGCATTTAGTGGTCATCCAGTATTTTCATCTCTTAAATAAGAGTGTGTTTATTTGACGTCTTCGTGCGGATTATGGCAGTAGGTATACAGACTGTAGGAATCCTGCGCAGACCAAGGTTGAGATTGCATGAGATTGCGATTCGTTACTATGGTAGTTTTCCACAACAAAATGACGCTTTTTTATGCACGGTAATACAGTGGGCTGCGAGATGATCCGAAATTTCCGCACAGGGCCGCCTAAATAAGTGAAGGCCAGCACTCATCCCAATGTTAAGGACGTGCAGCAAATGAAGTCTTCTTTCAACGGAATGCGACTGAACCTACGCTAAGAAGGCAGCATTCCGAAATATAAAATAACATGCCCCTGTCACGTGGGCATTTCGAAAGCCCTCGAATCGGTAGTCTATCAACTCAAAGGCCATTGAGCGATGCTACTCCAGCAGTTTCAATGACTATCAAGTCAATAGTCTGTCGAGTCAATTGCAGAGGTGGGCATTTGACCTCAAAAACAATTTGCCGACCTCACTCAACCTCAAACTCCTCAGTTGAGGTTGATGTCTCCTTAGACGCCCTGACCTCACTTTTCCTGAGGCCACTGCTGACCTCGCTCAACCTCAAATGGTGGGGTTAGGGTCGGCTGCTCAACCTCAGAAAACAAACGAAAATCAAAACAAAAAGCGATTAACAAGTTTTTCAGTTAAAGACAATTCTGAGAATCCTGTGAGACAGGAAAGCCAAAATGATGATGGTATTTTTTAATAACGTCTCTACAGACCCTATTGATGGGCACGCAATAGGAGAAGCTTATAACCTGGGTTGAACCCTCAGAGAGTATATGGCCTGCGGGCAGGGGTGTCCCATACGCGGTTACTGCCAGTACGTCGGCGAGTACTTTATGTGTCAATATTTGGCAACCTGCTTCGTGTATACTTGTTCTTATTTTAAGCCTCTCGCTCATTCACGCACGAACCGGCAATTGACAAACACAGCCCTTCTACACCATCTACAAGAAATTGGGAGGAGGGGGAGGTATTCAATATACTCTTTTCAGGCCTGAGAATAGTTACCGAATATTTCAGTCTTCCGTGTGTTGCCTTCGAAAGCACTTAACGAGCTGCGACTGTAGTACACCAACCGAGGAACGTTGTATTTATGTCTGTGTAGAAGCGAGCGGCTTCTTTTATTAATGCTAAAGCCTTAGATGGCTCACTTACGAGGTCATATCCACAAAAAAGTGTCCGCAAGAAACGGCGTCCTGCGACGTCACGAGCCGACGAGTCACGCGCCGATGATGATGACGTCTCATAATTAACGCTAATTAATATAATTAGGCAGTACTAGGACTAATTAGTATAATTAGTAATGACATGGGCGGTAGGTCAAACCAGGTCACGTGACAGCGAAGTAATATGCCATCATACCTAGTCACGTGACGACGCTGTAATATGACATCACACCTATTCACGTTGAAACGATGTAATTTCGCGTCATACGAGGCCCCCATCCACCCCACTTCCACCCTTGTTTCAAGATTCATATGGATCCCACATTACTACACATGCGCGCATGACGCATTACAAAGAGCGCCCACAACCCGGTCCATATTAATGACGTTCGGATTGTCCAGCAGGTAAACGCGCCAGTTCTCATGTATGACATACTGCAAAGATCATGCAACGACACATGCCTTTGACTCTCGAGTCGATGGCGATGAAGATGATGCTAGCAGTGTATCCTTATGAGTCCGGGGAAGTCTGGTTTACCGCTACCAAATTAAATGTTGCCATAATATTGATTAAATATACTACATTACCCAGCGAATCAAGACAATTATTGTGCGGGAAAATAATACCTGCAAGTAAATATTAAGTATGATGATGTTGATGTTCCTGGGAGGCCAAGACCCTCCCCTGTTTGCACCACTTCTCTCCAGGTGGCATTGGTAGTGGTTTCGAAACCCTGGGAATTCTCCGATGACTCGATGAACCTCCCGGAATTTTGGAAGAAAGGGCTAGATTACGTCTTCGAAGACTATGCGAACTATTAAAATCAGGTGGGTCAAAACAACTGGCCTAGAGTGGGCAGCGTGAATCGCTATCTCTGTCAAGAGTATCATGGCTCTCCGCTCAAATTTCCCCGCAGCGAAATATTTTTTGTCCGAGCCTACCCCACCCAGGAGGAAGAAAACAAAACAAAACGAAACCGCCTAAGTACTCATACGTGTGAACAGAATTCTGAGAATTCAACCAGTCTGAGACAACCTACTTTAAGTCAATCACTCGTTTTCCTTCAAAACTGAACTAATCAATGGTACGCCAGCGTCCCCGACGTTTTTTACCCACGAGCACCGCTCGAGCGTTCAGCGAAGACGTTTAAGGTGAACGATGGGTCTCTGCTACATAGTTCATGGAAAGATAACGTGTAGTGCCTAGTCGTCTGCACGGCAGACCGCCAACCTAACTGATCCCACACAAGGCAAGAAAAAAAAAACAATGATTAGAAACGTGCAGAAAAAATCGCACACTAAAAACAGAAGCGAACAACACTGTGCCCCATTAAACGTCATATTAGAAGGATTGAAACAGCGACTCATCAGGACGGCGCGAGCACGTAATCAGTTCAGTTCACTCATCTTCATTAAAAAAAAAAGAGGAAAAGGAATCAGCTACCACATCACCATACATTCATTATAGTTTTGGATTTTTTCGCCGCTGCAACACCGTTATGATGGCGCGTTGACCACGTGTTGCGGTGTTTCGGCATAATAACTGAATTTCCGAGAACGTACAAGGAATCGGAGACCAGAAAGAGGTTATTCGAAAGGATATAAAAGTGAAATTACGTTTTAATCTGCTTGCATTATGGAACGGGAATATACAAAAGTAGTGTGAGTTTCGAAAGGGGAAGTCATCGGTCAAAAGCTTCGAGGGTGTTATACAGGTTTTTCTGGCTTCGTGCTTTGTTAATGAAATCAGCAGGTGTCCGTGTTAGGAACCGCCTGAATCACATTCTCTCGCCTGTGCCGACAGCTACAGTTTCTCTTAAGTCTGTTTGTTTTGTACAGCAGGATCCCCTTTATTCGACTTCAAGGGAAGAGCTTTGACGTCAGCGCCGGCAACGAGCATGAAAACGAAGCAGTCTCGCTTGGGGCCATCCGCACTGCGACGAATTTATTGCGTGCATGTTGGACTGAACTTATTTGTTTGCGGTATCAAACAAAGCTACCGCGGGTCAACGTGAGTTACGTGTTTTGCGCGCTCCCGGGAGTTTGAGCTGACCGGCAGGCAGCCGAGTGCTACGCCAGCGGGGAAAGGGGGAGGGAGAGGGGCGGGATTTGACAGTAACACACCTTCCGGGAAGACCAGAGGGGTGCGTCTTCCTGTAGAGTCGGGCTGAACGGACATTACAGCGCAGAACCGAAAGCGAAGAAGGAACTGTGGCATCCGGTTGTCCAAACAGGGGAAACCAAACACCAAGCTTCATTGCATGAATACTGCGGTGATGCGCTGCAACTCCGCTTCGGAAGCGGCACTCGTCGGAGTAAGACGTGGCACCTGCAAAAAGTCTCGACCTCACTCTACCTCATACTCATGCGTGAGGTTAATGTCTGATTTGCTGACCTCACTCACAAAATATCGAGCCGTCGTCGACCTCACTTCAACCTCACCTCACGACGTAAGGTTGAGGTCAGTATGAGCCGTCGCGCGGTTCAAGTCGACCTCATCAGGTCGCAACCTCATGAGGTTATCCTCCTCTGGTCAATAGAGCAGCCGGAACTCTATAGAAATTTCGAGTGCCCTCAAGCGTTGCCAAAGGTGGCTAATGTGGCTTCTAGTGGCACCAGACGCACTTTCACGCACGATACGTCTACGGTACAAAAGCATGAACAAACATTAATCTCTCAAACTTCAATGGAAGCAAAAAATTATTATTCAGTGCTAAAATTAAAAGCTGTATCAATCTTGTTTAAAACGGGTTAATTTTATACTCTCAATCACAGAATACAAACGCAAGCGGTACCAGTCTTTCTACAGCGTTACAAAACTGTGACAGCAAATCGCACAAAAAGGAGTGTCTTTCAAGACAAGGAAAGGGGCCTGTAATAGGAACTAAAAACCTCCTTACTCCAAAAAGTTGCATTTGAACATCAAGTTAAGATTTACAAAAATATTTATATATCCGCATGACCGAAATTAGCGATTGTGGCGGCATACAAGACTTGAGAACCATTTCAACGGCCGTTGAGATTTGCCGTGTAGAAGGGAAACGACTCCGTTGAGTTCGATAGCGATTGAAAATCTCGAAGGCTCTAGAGTCGATGACCCTTGAATGATGACCGTGTTACAGGGGGATTACTTGAAGGATCCTTGTGCGGTGTCTTGAAGCGGTGGTTGCTTGCATATAAATGCAAGGAAGACTTTTTCAGCCATTGGTTAGCTTGGCCCGGGCTTCCACGCTGGGTACCTGACATGTATTCCACCTCGGTTCAGCCGCGTTTGATGCTTCGCGGGGCGAATGTGAAAGAATGGTTTTGAACGGCGATAAATTGGAAAGAAAAGTTGTGTGCAGGTTCAGTTTTCACAAGCATTCACAGGTGAGGGCCGACTCAGGACGGCAATTTAAAAACAGAACCAATATTTATCTTCCCACCTACTTTATTTCCTCCTCAAGAATGAACTCGGCAATGGGGTGTGGAGTCACATTGAGCACAACATTTATAATTCAGCTATATTCTGAAAAAAAATGCATTTATATATACAAGAAGAGGCACTTAAACACGCAGGCACGCGAAGATATGGCATAAAGGTCCAAAATCTAATAGCAGGTATCATGCAAAATGTGATGGAGCGGTCTGGTGAGGAGGCCTATCTAGACGCTCAGTGCAAGAAACATTGACTAGAAATTCTCATCCACATGCACCACCTCCGAGAAAAGAGGTGCTTTGCCCCAATTTTGATGTACATATCCGTAACGATCATTGGTATCAGTAGAAAAAGAGCTGGCACAAAGCACACAGAAGAGACATTACAGATCCAGACTTACGTAAAAAAACGGTTTGGCACCAAACCTATCCGATTTTAAGACGCGCAAAATAAACGAAGAAATTCGGTGATTGAGAGGGATAAGAAATGCTGTCTCGTTAGGATAATGATGGCCCTTTTCCAAGAAGCAAAGTTCAGAGAACGGTAACGCGGAAATAGAAACATTACGAAGGCTAAAAGCAATAAAATTGCCTAATATACATAGCAAGCGAAAGTAAAGCATGGAAAACGCACCTGTAGTGCTTAAGCTATGAAGAGGCCTGAAAGAAATCTGTACATCGACAAGTTCGAATCTTCCCTGAACCTTTAACCCCAAAGCACTGTAAGATTAAACTGAAGCTCTTGACACACGCAAAAACACCAGTAAGGCTACGCCACGAAAAAAGAGTAATGAGTCGTACATATAAAGCAGCGTGCTGGTCACAGGGTGCTCTGCACTCAAAACGGATATCGGCATAAAAAAGCGCTGTATACAATATAAAAATACAAGAAATATATACAGTACATGTAGGCGAGAACTAGCCAAAACAAAAAGGGGAAAACAAACTGAAGCTTTTATGCCGAAGCCTTCAAGTGGCGCTCCCAGTGAGAAATACAGCATGCCTTTTGAGAACGGTAATTCTCTCGTCTCTCCTGCCTACGGTTCATTCTTACCTGCTGTTTGTTTTTATTCCACGTAAGTGCCTTTTTTTACTTACTCTGGGGGGGTAGGCGCGAGAAAATGAAATATTACCCTATGTACAAACCGTCTGGAATACAAGTCTGGTTGCTGAAGTTGTGGGAAGAACTCTAGCAGTAATAATAATAAAAAACTATGTAGTCACTCTTCCTTATGTGAAAAAAAGACGAAACGTCTACAGAAACATCTACGAGGCAACTCCGACTTTGGCTTCAAGATGGGACCCACAAAACGCTTCGAGTTGTACGACGGCGGAAGCCTGTTTGTCGACGAGTACATTACACAGCTGCAGTACGGAAATCGATTGGTCACCTGCTATCCCGATCATGCGTATTGTGCTGCACAAGCATACTTGGCGTCGACTTTCCTTGCATTGAGCATAACATTGGCGCCTGAGGAAAAAGAGCATTGACTGCGTCCGCGTTTAAGAATACTTCACATTCCCAAAACAATCCTAAATAAAAGACCGCCGGTGCTTCGCTTTGTAGGCTCTGGAGCGAACAGGCTAACTTGTTCTTGATAATGAAGTCGGAAACTACGATGTCTTAACGCTTACGTTAAAACAAAAACAGCATGAACTTTGTTTGTGCACGTTAAAAGCTAATACATGGGACTGGGAAAGTATGAGCCAGCATTAAAAATGTGAGATATTACTTTTATACTATTATATTACAGTAAGACATTAGTACCAAGCAGGCGAACAAAGGGAGAGCACACTGCCTTGTAAATGTGTCTCTTCACTATCTTTTCTAAACAGCGCTTGTTCTACTGTGCATTAACTATAACCACGTCTCTGTTCGGTTATGAAGTAACTTTAAAAATTCTGCTGCATTGCGAGCTGTTTAGATTAAACAGTTATGTACGAGATTGCGCGAAAAGAACCAGCATGAAAATTTATTGGTTGTGGGGAACCTTTAAATGCAGCGGAAAATATTTCATTGTAACAAAAGTTCAACTTTGAGAGATGTAACTCCTATACAATTTCAGGCTGAATAGTGAGGAAAGGAAGCCGCAACAAACAAACAAGACTTCAGGAAACAGATGGAAAAATCACATCGACACTTTTCTGCGGGCAAGAATCAAATGCACGGAAAGTCTAAGAGCCTGCCCGTCAACAGCTGCGAACAACTCCCCCGAACGTCTTCAATGAACCAAACCTCTTCCTAGCTTTCTGCACAGGAATATGTCCGAGACATTGCACTACTGGAAGACAGCGCTGGAAGAAAACAATGCTGGATGATAATGTCCACTGCGCTTCGAACGCAGACCACCAGGCATGGAAGTACTGTGCCCACATTCTTTTGATTGCAGCCTTCGCCGTGTCATTGGTGAAATTCAATCTGGCCCGCCAGGTGAAAGAGGTCAAAGAGTGGCCACATTAAAACTCCTCGTCCGAACTTGCGGCTAGAAGCTTCATTCGGTCAGCAGCCTTCATCTTCCGAAAAGTTTTCTGCAAGAGAAAATAAGTAAAGAGCATCATGCGCTTGCGTTCTCAGGGTTCACAAATCGCATATTGCGGCAATGCCGCCTACAAAGCAAAACCAAAAGGGTTAACTCAGTTTTTCTATAATAAAGAATGGGTATGTGGGAAAGCTTGAGCCATTAAATATGACGCATACATCTTATGAGCAGTGGGAGGCTCAAATGATTAGCGTATCTTTAAATATCAGCTAAACCTCACCTACTGGGTTCGTGACGCGGCTCGGGCCACTGGCGCTCTGTATGAGGACCCCACCTATTTGATCGTCAAGCAATTCTTGAAACTAGTTTCTCGATAAATTTTGTTCTCTCTCTGTTTCTTTATTATAACATCCAGCTCACTAATTAGCAGGGTGACGAATATTAGTTCGATGAATGTGTTACGAAGTTTGAGTGCAATGTTGGTGGACGTAACAGAAGGGCGCAGCAGTACCCAAACCACAGAAGGCATGAAGCGAAGTACAGAAGGCTGGCTCCAGAACATGAATTACTAAATAGTTTGATTGGCTGAACGTCTTCGCCAGTGTCCGATGGGCGACGCATTTTTGTTATAGTTTGACCATCTTCATGAAGGTGCTTTTCTGGCAGCAGCGTTTATGCGCTAGTAACAGCGAGAAATGCGTGTCTTCAGCCATAGTGCTGATAAAAGTGAGGGAATGGAAGAAGGAATGCAGAGCAGCTGTGAACAGAACCTCCCATAAGTCACTGCAATGTAAAAGCAATTGGGCATTCGAATCTGACTTGTCGTTAGGTCATGACGTTCTACGTGTGCGCAGGAGGGCCAAGGTAAGAAGATGTTGTAAAGCAATAATAATAGCCGTTTAACAATAGGTTACGGACAGATATCAGTCTCGCTGTTGTGCTACCTAATTCCGTGGGAGCACAACGCAATGACATTTTTGCTGCCACAGAGTTTCATTTTGCTCAGGTAAAAAAACGATTGTGCACTAAAATGTACGTTGAGTCTCACGAGGATATGTCTCCTCTTGTGAATGTACACCATCACCCTTTCATGTTTAAACTATTCTCTTCGTCCATCGGTTGAGGCCTTTTGAACTTTCCGAATTCCCTCAGTGTTTCTCAGTAAATGAACCTGCAGCTGTGTTGCTGAAAGTACAGCTCAGGCCGATCCCATTTAACTCCAAAAGAAACACAGTATTAGTGAAAGCCACCTTAAGAACTTCGGCAATAAGACTAACCCGAATGTTCTGGTGAAGAGTTCTAGAGTACAGAGAAGAAGGAAAAATACAACAAAGGCGAATGGTTGAATTTCTGAAAATATTTCGTTTAATCTTTCTTCACCGTTTTGGAAACAGTGCTCGAAGCTCCAGATTCACGCAAGGTTATGGCAAAGCCGACTTCCTCGACAACATACGCTAAGAAAACTCCGGGAAGAGAAGCTTCATTTGCGCCTCGTTCAAATCTGTGGGAAAGCCTTGAGGGCGAAACTGTTTCGTCAAAAGCGTAATCTGGCGCTGTACAACTAAGCTAAACAGGGTTAGCGTGTTCTTGGGAAATCATTAAGTTAAATTGCTCTTTCTGCTTCAGTGTTTTTTCACGCCGTTCAGCAGTCGTATTCGAAAATACTCACTTTTGTGGGATAGTCTTTGTACGCCGGTTACGAAAATAAAACTCTAGAAAACAGCTCAGCACGAGGAGTGGATAAAAAATTACGGGACGATTATAGGGCTGATGCAAGAATTCAGCGAAAGCACTTGGAATTGCCCTCAGTGATTACTCGTATAGTCCGATGTTTTTACTTTAATGAAAGCTTTTACTCTAAGCGGCTTTTTTCCCATACTTGACAGGAATTTACTGTAGGGTGAAGGTGGGCTGAGGTCGGTGGGGTGGTGATGTGTTTCGAGGGTGGTAACCCTCACCTGCACAGCCGACCCTCATAGCTAGGGGGATGGAGTGGGGAGGTGGCTATTGGGTGCTATTTCTGGTGGACAGCCGGCTTTCGCACTGAGTCTTTGAATTTTGTTTCGGCGTCTCTTCTCCGCTCCGATCTTACGTGGGATTCTAGTGGGGGGAGCCTTGTGGACGGTGGAGGTAGGTTGGTTGGTGGTGGGTGCCGTTTCTGCAGGGTAGAAGTGTTTGGGAAGAGTGGTTGGCTGGTGCTTGCGGAAGGTGGAGGATTTACTGTACAAGGCTAGAGACCGACGCCACGATTTTCGCATTTTAACACCAGTATTTTTTAATGAAATGACGGAAAAAAAGAACATTCGAAACAATTTAGCTGTCCTGCTGGAGTACCTACAATGACTAATTTTCTTGTGATTTTCCCGCCGACACTTCAGTTGGAACACTTTCATTGCTTTTCTATGTTATGCATGAGCCATCGCTTTCTAGAATGTTTCAGTACCTTTCATTGGATTATCATATGTTGTTATAATATACTGACGTACTAATGAACCTCAATCCACCCATTAATAACCAATAATGCTCCGAAATTTATTTTCTGGGATGCGCCTACCTTCAAAATTTTGGAGCACTTTAGGGAGAATTTATGGAGAGCGCCAACTTCGAAGTTTTGGGGGGTCCTCAGATTTTCAATTTTGCGGTTCCCTATGATCGGTTCGCTGGTGATCAGGTGATCATAACCCTCTCATTAGCATTCATAGATGGCGGGGAATCCTCATACCCCGATTGCTGCAGTGGTGCAGCGGTTAAGCGATTCGCCACTGCGACTGCAGGTGGCTGTTTCAAGCACAGCCACCGGTGGGGCTTGTGAGGCCCAGGTTGCTTTTCTTGAGCTCACGTCACGCTCATGGATAGCGCTGTGGTAGGCAGGTGGCAACTGCACTGAACTTGGTAACTGTGGGCAGTTGGCTCACAGTCCAGTGCGCAGTATGCCGCCTGCCACGGTGGACAATGACTTCACAAGGTCACGTGAGCACTCTCGACCAATCAGGGCGTTTCATGACAGAAAAGCAATAAATTTTTTGTGGCACGAAAACCCAAAATGCTGTCGTATTAAAAAGGCGCTTGCAGGGAAGGCAGCTCCGGCAATCTTAGCAGCGTCATCTGAATGCTCACTGTGTCGTGTATCATCGCGCTCTACATGGAAAGCGACAGGGCGACGAAGCAGACTAAGAAATTCGCTCCAACGCTTGATGTTAGATGAGACGGGCTAGGGATCACTTGTTTTCAGCAGCATATGCCATCTATGATGGCTACCAAGCGAAACAGCAGTTTGACAGATCGCCATTTTAAACCGCCAGCGTTTCTTTTCCGGGAAGCGCTATCGGTGAAATTAATAACTTCGATGTTCTTGATAAAATTTGCTAAAGCACGCAAATCTATATTTGTTTGCAGTTCTCAGAGATCAGGCAAAGATTGAAAGAAATGAGCCAATGGACTGAACCAATTAATCTGTCGCTGCGTATACAGTTGAACCCTGCTACAATGAACGTAGCTGCAAAGAAATTTTCGCTTCAACGAAATATTTCCAATTTCCCGTCAGCTCGCCATAGAAAGTAAAGGAGCAACTTTCTCATTACAACGAACCATTTTTGGGGCGCGTTTCCGCTTCAGCAAATTTTGTTATGTGAAGCTGGGTTTAAAAATCTATCTTACAATAAAGCAAGCATATCGCCGCCCATTTTTGCACTTCCTTAGGTCTACGCTGCTTTGTTTCACTAAACTTTCGGTGGAACCAATAGATCCAATCATTCAAACGCACATGAAGACCGCCATTGCTTGGTGGTGATGACAATCGGGCTGGCTGCCTTGCGACAAGACGCGGGTGCAAGCACTTGTTTTGTTGCAAGTCAGAGCCACAACCAATCTGTCGCCAAAGGACGCAGTAGCCTGGCAACAGCAGCAGCGAGTTTGCCATAGTTTTTTTCACCCGTGCTTGTGCTCAGCAATCGACACGAGCATGGCGACTTTGTCTAGGAAGCGGAAGCTCCTTTATCTTAAAGAGAAGGCACGAATTATCAGCGTGGCATCCAGCGGCAGGAAAAAGGGAGATGTTCCAACGGGTTTGCACGGATGTTGGAGCGAATGTTGCAGCAGAAGATGCATCAGCCCTGCCATCTGCATTGCATGTGATGGACGCATTCGACACCATTCGTGCTTTCATTGGTGCGCATGGCGACGACATCGCGATGCAGTTGTTGGCCGAGTGTGAAACCTGCACCACGACGCTCATGCCCACTGAAAGGACGCAAGCCAAGATGACTGAATGTTTTGGAAATAACTTATATTTTTGAACAGTGAAGAGAGATGTTAGTTTCTTGGGCTGATTTCGCCGCAGTGAAATTTCCGCTTTACCGAAATTTTTCGCGTACCCCGTGAATTTCATTTAGCGGTGCGACTGCAGTACATTTGTATGAGCAAAACTTGGATTTGTCTTGTCTATCTGGAGTTTGCATTATTCATACCTCATAACTATCTTAGAGTTCCTGCACACTAAGGATAATCATTTCATGACAGCGAAAAACGCACCTATGTCCAGCATCCTCATAACGAGAACTTATGACGCCTTAACATCATTAGAAGCAGACCGCAAGATTTCGTGGATTCTGCACGAATTCGACAAGGAATATCATACTCCCCCGAATTACTCCGAAGTACTTATGAAACCCGCAGGAAGTATTTTTCGTTATTTAGATTATAACCATAATACGGCGCTTTTACTAGCGCGAACTGAGCGCTTTAAATCTCATGACTCAACCTGGCCACAAATGAAATGAATAATCTTCTTAAATCTGTCACTGGCATTAGTGACCCCGAATTGCTGTATTCTACATTAAAGAAATTGCTTTAAATACGTTGCACTAATACGTTGCATTTTAATATTTACGTCGTGCCGTTGCACACTGCTACCCTAGACGACCCTGCATCGCCAACGGTGCGAACAGTCTTTGCCAGTTACCATGACCGAATAGAAGGCGGGCTGGCAACAGCGGCGACGCTGTGACCACCAGCCTTTGCCGGCTGTAAGGATAAGCTGCGCGACGCGAGCCTGGCCATCGCTATTCTCCTCTGGATTGTGGTAGCATGACTAGCAGTAAGGGCAGACTAACTACTATTGGCAAATACGGTATATCCCCTTGAGCCCTGTGTGATGTTAGGGTAAATAAATCTGAAAGGAAGAAGGAACGGGTTACCGGGTCGATCTTGCGGTGCAGCTTGCGGCGATTCCTGGAGCGACACCGCCTGCGGCAGCACCCGATGCACGCCAGGGAGCAGAGGATGAGCACGGCAGCAGCCACCCCGCACGCAATTGGTATCAGGATGCTCATCAGGTAGTTGTCCTCCTGCCACCCAGTGAGAGTCAACGGGCGGGAGCGTTAAACTCTTGCAGAGCGTGTCCTCGAGGAGGACGCAAGTGCGGAAAAAAATTACGACTTTTTGCCAAAACTACACAGTGAGATAAATTACGCAATACATGGGGCTTTGGTGATTGCTGGACGGCCGCTGAAACTTGGGACAGATTTTTTTTCTCTTTAACGCCGAGTTCTCTTCCCCTCTGCACTCACATAACGTCACTGTGCGGTCCTCCTACCATCCTCCAGCTTTAATAATATATGTGAGGTGTTTTCTGTTCCTCTATGGTGTCTTTTGAGCCCTCTTAACACAGAAGTTCAACAAAATCCTACAGGCATTGCAAAAAGCGCTCTGTGCAGTAACCGCAAGTCTTGTTTGCTTCGTTGTTTAACACTCCACTTGGCGTTCTCTGCGATCACAAAGCAAAAAAAGAACATCCACGCGGCGAAGTCATCGCAAATGTTGTGCCAACTAACGGTGTTCAAGCGAGGCTAAAAGGTGCCAGCACAGTGACGCCCAGCAAATACCACGCAAACAGCTAGCTCTATTTAAATTATTGCCCACACCACAAGAGAGAGGAATGCAGCTAGGATATACTAGTGATCAAGGGACAATAAATACATTTCTCAGCAGTTGTGAATGGTCAGCACCCATCCTCGTTCTGTCCCCTCGCAGAACAGTGCTGTAGGACACGCGTCAAGTGTTTGCTCTCACTCACCCGCCATGTTATCCATGAGCTGAAGAAGTAGGTAGGGTCTGCAAGGAGAAAAAATCGCACTGTCAAACGTAGTGAATAGCAATATTTAAGTGCGTAAAAATGGATAACACCCAACTTAAAAATGGGAGTGACTAGACAAAAAGTTCACTGAGGGAAAGAGTGGCGCGTTCTGTACCGCAGATGCTACCGTTCGATGCCGTCGTATTGTGTACATACTAACATAAAATGCCAATGTTAGTCATTGTGAGCGCGACCACCTGCTGTAAACGAAAAGCCGTGCTAACTATACATGGAACGCTGCCTAACGTGTATGCGTACTCGTCTTTTGTGGGGACACACTGCTTCGTCCATGCTTCGGACGTTCTCATACTTGATTATTCGTGAATATATATCCGTTGCGAACGATGAGAAGTCTAAGACGATAACCCTAGTTTTTTGCAGTGCCAATTGTAAGAAAAGATTCAGGTCGTAATCGAAGCAGAACGTTGATCTAGTCGAATTGCACTGTGTTCCCTACAAACATGCCTTTTTGGTGCCGCAGTTATCTTTCAGTAAATAAATAGAAACATACTTGCGCTTCTTAGAAAAGTGAGAATAACGAGAAAAAGTGCAAGACGTACGCTAGCCAAATAAAAAAGTTCACGTACATTTTGTGCTGGAAGACGATGGAACATGGTTACAGTGCTAAGCAACGAAGACTAAAGCCGATTTAGACACCACGAACGGCTGACATCATCTGAAGCTCCGTTTCTTTCTTGTTTTTGCAGCTTTATTTAACTTTGCTTCTTTAGTTCTTCAACTGCTTTCCAGCTGCATGTCTGAATTTGCGGCTGACGATGTTTTAGAGGCACCTGGTGCTTCGAAGATGTTTCGTTCTTTCAATATGCTTCAAATGATGTCCGCTGTCCGTGGCGTCTAAATCTTCTTAAGTCCTTTCTTTTTAGCATTGGTAACACGCCTAACCTTGTGTAAAACTAACAGCCAGCAAAGCAACCAGCACTGTGTAGTATTATGAACTTGTTTATTATCTACATTTATCTAAGAGTGTCAAGTTTATGTATATGACAGTCACTCATAAAGATGTCGCCTAATTCAATAAAATGCTTCCCCGGATCAAATTTTGACTGCAATTTTTGAACCAAAAATCAACCTGCCTACAAAAGGGTAAACAGCATGCCTTCAGCTGAGATAGTTGAAGCAGCATGTAACGTCACGTTGGGCAGGTGGTATGTTAGCGCACATCCATTGCGTGTGGTCAAACTGACCAGACTGGTAAAAAGACCACTGTTCTTCCGCGAAATATCAACGAAAGTTACATGATATGGTCTCATCGAATAAATAATTTGTAGTTAACAAATCAAAGGCAATAATTAGGCTTGAGTACTTCACAGGAATGTAGGATTTCGTGGCCTTTCAGTAATCTAAGACAACGCAAAGATATAGAGAAGCTTTCCGAACTCTTCGAATACCAGAAAAGTATCTCTACTACGTAGTCTTTTTTAAGCCACTAGGCACACCTTGAGTTGCATTTACCAGCTGATACCATGCTTGAATTCATTATATAAAGGAAACAACGCTCTAATAGGTATATTTAGTACAAAGCGAGGAGATCATCCACGCCGGCCCAGCCCGATGAAAAAATATAGGAATCGAATGCTAACAACAGCCGATGTGCACCTGATTCAAACCTGAGGTAGAGGCAGTCGAATCCGCTTCATCGCACGCACTGAAGAAACTGGCGCAACTAAAGACGGTCGGATACACTTCATGCGATATATCACACCTGTTGTTCCTCTCAAGTGCGTGTGAAAGCTACAGGTGATAGGGGCATGTAGCTCGAGCACAAGTGGATGCGGTCATTCCTTTAGCCTCTTCACTGATAAGTATTTCCAAGATAACTGGCAGGCATAGAGAGTGGCGTGTTGTCTTGCATAAGACGGTCAAGTCCATATGCTTTCAAATAAACGAACTCTAAGTTTCGTAGCAACGGGAAATACTCTCATTTCGTTGCCAGAGACACACGAAATTAAGCGGAATTCCCCAGAGACCTAAAGTCAGCAGATTTGCTAAAATTTCATCTCTGTATTGCAAAGACGGCCCCTGAACTATGTCGCAATGAGGAAAGAACTGCTCCCTATCCGATAATATATTGCCGAAGCTTGCGTGAGTGCATCCAGGTAAACGTGTTGGAATAATGGCCCGACGTCTGACACAAGAAAGTGGATCGATATTTCGTGAGCGGCGGCGCCGGTCAGTAAAGTGGCACTTTGATCGGAGGTTGGGAAAGTGCGTTGACTTTATGGAGCAGAGTCTGGCTGCAAATGCGCTGTCCGGGAGAAGTCACAGACACTGCACACGTCGCTGCGTGTGTTCTCGAAATACTCATGATAGCACAAAGCTGTGTTTCTTCGCGCTCAGCGTGTGGAATCGCAAGTGTCGCACGGATGGCCTCGAATAGAGTTGCACAGTGCACGTTTTAATCGCCGTTGCATCATATTGAGACCAACTCTGCAGATGCACGTGCTCTCGTAGATGCATGCGGCATGCCATCATCTCCTTCGCCCTTTTGGTACTAAGCGCCCGTAATGCTCGGAATATGTGTCGGAAAAATAAAGTGCGATGCCTCTACTTCCCAAGAGAAATAGTTTAATTGATCGGCAGATCGATCTGTCAACGAACCCCGAACGTAGAAATGGCTCACATGATGTCCCTGTGTTACAGTTTATCAGTTTTATCGGCGAGGTGTTGCCTTTGTCTTTAAGTAGACCTTTATAAGTCTTCAAGGAACCAAGTGTGCACCTTTCTAATCTTTTAATTGCGAGGCTTTAAAATTTGGTTTTCGAACGAGTCCCTAATTAGGCAACAGAAAAGCTTAATCGGCGCTGTGAGATTGTCCTTGTCATCAGTTCACACCGAGCCCCGATGGCAGGCGGACATAGTGTTCAAGTGAGAACTGGTTTCAGATGGAACACCGAAACGGTGCGGTTTCCTAACAGGGCATGTGAGAAAATAACTACTACTCTTCAAAGCCACCGTTAAGGTATATGATTGTTCTATGTGGTTTTGTGCAACGCCCTGCTACAAGGACATTGAAGGCGGTAAAAAAATGAAAGTCGAAGACAACAAAGACAGTATATGAAGTGCCTGCGCCTGTTTCCGCTATTTTTAGTTCGACTTTCCGTTTACTTATAGTTGAGCGCTAAGTGAACAGACCAGCATCTATTTCTGCTGCTTCAATAGGCAGTGCAGTGCACTTACGCTGCGGCTTCTTCACCACGCTGTCGCCTCCTGACCCATAGTGGAGCACGGCATCACCACTGTGCACTGTCGTGCCAGCAGCTTCGGGCGCCGCGGTGGTGTTCGTCGCAGTGAGATTCGCCGCTGTGCTGTTGGACTCCGGCCTGGGCGTGGTCGTGGTGGTGGCGACCTCGCTGGCCGCCGTGGCATTGCCGGTAGTACCTTTGGGATGGTTGAGCGCCGACTCCTCCGGAACGACTGCCAGAGCAGTGTTAGGGGGGGCGCTTTCTGCCCTTGCGTCCTGCGTAGAGTGGTGCCCCAAGAAAGAGCTTTCGCCGTTTATGGTGCGGATTTCCCACAGTTGAGGAAATCACATGTGTTGAGAGACTCAACACTGCAACGCACTAACTTGGCGTAACTACGACAGCGGATGTGGATTAGCAGACATGCTAGAATGTCCACCTTCCTTTGCTATAGTGCAGATGGCACGAGTTTTTCTAACGAATGTTCGAACAGCCGTTGCCATAAAACACCGTGATAAGCTACACACGTATTAGAACGTCTTCAATGCGCTGACCTTGCAAGGCAGCTGCGTGTTGTAAAGCATGCTGACGCGTGATTGAATTTCGCCTGGTCAGTTTATATTTTACTCTTGTTGTAAAGAAGCTTTTATTCTTCCAGTCTCCTGCGCCTGTAAGTCATCCTTTGGAATTAGGCGGTTTTGCTAGCGGTTCTTTAAATACTGATATCCTTCAAAAACGCTATGCGTAATATATGGATGAATGGTTGAAGAACGCAGTTCAAGGAAGGAGAGTTGGCCGATTTTAATAATGAAATGACGCTGTGGAATTGCATCGCCCAGGAGTTGTAGCAGGAAAGCGTAATGGGTCGCAGTTGGAAATGGAAAGCATCACTACACGTTTTGTGCAGGATATTGAGCAATTTTTTGAAATCATGTTGATTTGGACATATACAGTTGTGCGAATGTAAACGGCTTTTATACACCAAAAACTGCTGTTCTAGGTTGATTTGCCTAATAAAATTGTGCAAATCAACCGATTCTATACTTCTTGAAAGATACAAAAAAGTATCACATCCCAAGAGCAATTTTATGCAGCCCAGAACCTACGCTTAGAAATGACACGTAATTTTCTTGATAGATTGCACAAAAACAAGAATTTTATAGCACTTAATTTAGGCTAATGTTTTATGTCCGACTCACCATGCACACATGTCTATTTCCTGCATACGTAGATGAACTTCTTTCTAGCACACATTTTTTTGCTGCAGCGTTTGGGATAGGAAAACAGCTACTTCACGCAAAACTGGCTGTTAATTGAAAACTGACCCCAAGAAAAATTCGGACACTTGATATCTACTTACAAACCTGTAAACATTTATAAACTGTCCTGTACCCGGACACATTCAAATGCAGACAAAGGTACAATTTTTTTCCGACTAGTCCAGCGTGATGTCGATATGCAGCCAGTTTATTAGGAATTTCCATAGCTACCTTAGCATTAATTTACTGTGGTTTCTCACGGCAGCTCAACTATGTCAATAAAAAAAGGCGGGAAATTTTGTTCACTTCCTGGCCGGTGTGCGCGCACGACGCAAGCCAGATAACACAATCTGCAATGTACAGTTTCACAATTAGCGGAGAGTAGTTTCCTCATATATAAACATAGAAACCGTTCAAAACACGGAACTGTTGCTTCCATACCTAACGCCACAACGTGGGAGTGCACCGCTACATCATGGAATTATAAGCAAAGCTCATTGCTGCACTTTAAATAGAAAGCGAACAATAATGTGCAGTAAATACACCTGATCAAGTTTTTGCATCTAGCTAGTGCCGCATGAGAATAGGAAGATTGTCAGCTACCTCTTTGCACACAGTACCCACAACAGAGTGGGCAACAAATGTTTAGGGGATTCCCCCAAGATGGAGTAGATTTTTAATAAGGGAGTAATTATGCATTGGCATCCAACGATGCGCATCTATACGGCTACCAACAAAAGCTAGAGGCCTTCCACAGAAGCTCTGTAGTTAAAGAATAATTCGTCCTAGTCCAGGGTTCGAACCCGGGACCACATATCCATCGTAGCAGTCGTTCTGCCAACTGAATTAACCGGCACGGCTAACGGCGATTATTCTAAACAATGGACCAACACATCATTTCCCACTCCGAGTTGTAGATAAATTCGCTCTCGCCCTACATACGCTAGCCGTCCCGGTAAACTCAGAGATAGATTGGTAGAGCGACTGCTGCGGTGAAGCGGTGGTGCTAGGGTTAGAGCCGCGGGCTAGGACGAATTCCTCAGAAACTATGAAGCTTTTGAAAGAGCCGTATAGCTTTCCTTTGTAGCCGTATGGCTGCGCCTGCGCTTGGGCGGATCCCAATGAGTTTTTTTTTATTATTGCTCAAAAATATGCTTTTCGGCAGAATAGAGTTATATGGATATGTGCAGGCCGGTGTCGGCGATAGATGAAAACAAGGCCCGGTAGTGGGGCCCGTGGGTTCAGACTCGAGTGTCTGGTGGTCGGCTGAGGCGGTGACCCTGAATGCCAAGGTGTCGACTGCGTGCCTCCCGAAGGGCGGAGCAAGTCAGCATAAAGTGAGGTAACGTCGCCTCTGTTGCAGAAGCGGGGCAGAAGGGGCAGTATGGAAGCGAAGTCTGTGATGTCCAGGAGCACCTGACTTCCTGGAATTTCTTCTTTGTTCCAATAAAGAAGAGTATTAAAAGCCGGTGTCCTAACACGACCGAAACTGTCTCCACAAAAGCAAGGGTCCAGAGCTTTCAAAATGTTTCAGAAAGGCATTTCCGCGATAATTGGTCCGGTCACTCGCTTGAAATTATTCGGGTCACATGCTCAAGCCTGTTGTCCACGATTACATGGATGTGGAAGCGAGCGATATAGAATACTCGATAAAGATGATGCGTGTTGTGGCCTGCCGCGCATGATATACCAGCAAAAATGCATGCAAAAGCGCTCGACGGCTGGAGAAATAAGACGTGAAGAGCATGACAATTTTGGTGGGATCAAACAGCTCGCAAAGTTTGTTTCAGAACCTGTATTTGGGGCAGCCAGTGCTTCCAATATGAAATTTCTATACCTTGCCATTCTTTCTGGACACAGAAGAAAGAGTACTGTCGAAAAGTCGATTTGCTAGCCTTATTAATAAATGGTTTGCCTACTATGAACTCTGGGGCCAGGGAAGAGACAAAGCTAGAGGATGGTCATGACGGATATATATACAACGGTTACGTATATAGCTCGAATCTAGTGTTTTGTTTTCCGGCTTCCTGATTCACTGCCACATTGTTGATCGATGCCACGAAGAGAGCATTGGTCCGTCCTAAACGGCTAAAGCTCTAAGTATCTTTCGTTCAGGCTTCAGAGAGGATGGAAATGTACCAATTGGCTTTATTAGCTAGTACGCCATGGGTATCGCCATGCCGCACCTACGAATAACAATATTATCGTAAAGATTTATGACGCCATCTGTTTCTATGAAAGAACACTCGTAAAGCTTCTTGGAAACCAGAAATGTTTCTCCGGTAGCGCTTTTCATTCGACAGTTGGCGCTGGATGCCGTTGAGCTACGAAATTTCACCATAGTTCGGCAAAGCTAGAATTATAGACGTACTTGAGTATATTAAAGAAAACAGCTGGAGCTTAAACGACAGCGCCTTTAGCAATGATTATCAAGTGCAACTTAGGAGGGATATTCGGTCTCAGATTACGTACAGGTTTAGCCAAGCGAAGCTTTGGTACTCTTCTCTTGATCTAATCTTGAACGAGATAACGCAGGAAAAACCACATCTGCAGATTAGGTCTTTGCATTTTCGGCGCAGATATTACCGATTTAGATCGCTTTTGGAACATCAAAACTCAGTTTCGCTTTGTCGTTGCGTGTGTGTGGGAGTGCTATATTAATCTCAACTAAAAACTTTAGTTTCGGTTGAAACCGCGTGACGTCAAAATTTACTTTGGCCGGGATTTCTAATCAGCAAATTTAATTTTCAGTTTGGCAACAACATTATACGTACACCAATAATCACCGGTAGAGAGTCCGCACTCGGTGTGAGATTCGCAGGCCCGAAATTTTGCTGAAAATATTTATTTGACTCAATCAGTAGCGCCCACTACCTAGCCCGCATGAGCAAGAAATGCTACCAGCCTAATATGAATTTCATGTTAGTTAGAGTGATAATGACACAAAATACTGTATATTAACACGTATAGGCCTTCAGCGAAGCTTAAGATTTCAACTTTTAAACTTGTGAAGTGCGCCGAGTGTTTACTGGCAATTGAAGTACATCATGCGAACCCGTGCGGTTGAAAGTGTCCGCCAAACGGCCATATAGGGATCTTTGTCTTTCTCGGCAGCAGATGCTTTACTGTGTCTGAAAACTGCCGTGGCAGATTGCCTGCGTGGAACGCTACCTTTGAAACAGACTGGGCCGACGGTGCAGACTCGCAGACGCAGGCGACGGCGAGTACAATCCCCAGCAGGAGACCACCGAGCCGATCAGCCATCATGGCGGCAGCCGTGGCGTTGCCTGACGGTCGCTAGATTCTTCCCCGGTCACTCATCTGCAAGATGTCGAAAACACAATCGGTGTGCTCTGTAGCAAGCATTGCCGATCACAGTCAAGCTACACAATAAAAAGAGCGTAATTTTACTTTCTCCAGTCACTGTTGTTCCAGGTCCCTGCCTGCTAGAGAAGGCACGCCTGAGGCACTGCCCCACGCCGACAATTGAAAGTGCCACTGCTCATGATCGAGCCCTTGAAATTAAAGCTTTGATGAAGCCAAAGCCTGAGCGGCCTAAAAAACGTCAGCCACGTTTTGCACACATAGTTGGCGACTGGGGATCTGCTCGTTCACTTAATATTACTAGCCGTACTCTTAGCGCGTGTGCGCGACGAGCGGTTCTCGACTGCGACTACTTCCCATAACGTCAGGTGAGTGCCCCGCAGATACGCCCAGTAAACACGGAATTCTTAGGTGTTCAAGGGCGCTGGTACTGCCAGGAAGTTTTATCATGTTTCTGGTCAGCACGACATAAAGTAACCCTCGGTCTGTCTATAAAGTTCAACAGCATGAGCCAGACGAGCACGCAAGATAATCGCTACACCCTGCCTTTGATATCTGCTCTTCAACATGTTGAAATACCATTTAAAAAAAGCGTTCGCTTGCGTAGTTGTGTGTGCGCTTTTTGCCTTCCTACCAGCGTTTCCTCCTACTGCACTAGCGGTGATTACAAAAGAAGTATGAAGGAGCAAACTTCACACATGTGAGTGGTAAAATAGAAAGGAGTACCGTGAAGCCGCGAATGCAGCCAATGCACTCGTTTCGACGCAAGCATGCATAGACCCACACTGTTTAACTAACGCGACCACTAGCCGCCGCGATGGCTGGATGGTTATGGTACTCGGCTGCTGACCCGAAAGACGCGGGCTTGATTCCGGCCGCGGCGGTCATATTTTGATGGAGACGAATCCTGTAAAATATCAGAGCACGATAAAGATCAGAATTCTCGCAGGAGATTAGAATTATCCTAAGACCTCCCTTACGGCGTGCCGCATAGTCTCAGTCGTTTTCGGGCGTTAAACCCTATAAAAGCAAAATCAACTAGTCTAGTGCTATTTTTGTTAATTGTTGATCACTCTTCGTGACGTGTGCGAGCCACTGTGTCTCAGTGGCTGCGAGGTTCGCTTGCTGACCCGAAGTTCTTGGGGGCCACACCTTAATGATTCCGAAATGGGAACGTGCCCGTGTGCTGTGCGATGTCGGTGCACAGTAAAGAACCCTCGGTGGTCGAAATTATTCTAGAGCCCTCTCGTACGGAGCCTCCCTTAGCCTGTGTTTTCCTTCGATGTGATAAGCATCAAATGCATGCCTTCCCAATGTTTTAACCGTTCAATAAAAAATATACCTTTTTCTGTAAAGTACCGAGATTGAGTTCATTTAAAAAAATGCGTTTTACAAAGAAATCATTTGTGCAGCACCCCTTCGAAATAGTCTCCCTTGCAGTATATACACAGCTTCCAACGCTTCTTGAAGTCTTGGAAACAGATAGGAAACGCTTCTTTTGAGAGGGCTGTCAGCTCCTTTGTCGCAACGCCTTGAATGGCCTTCACGCTCCCCATCCAGAGCACTTTTAGGGTTCACTTCACACAAAGAAACAGGAAAAAATCGCATGAGGAGAAGTCAGGCGAGTATGGCCGATGGGGAAGTACAGTAATGCTGTGTTTGGCGAGAAATTTTGTCACGCTGAGAGAAATGCGCGGCCTTGCGTTATCGTGGAGAAGGCTCAATGTCCAGATGCTCATAAGTTAGGGCGGCGGCGTCGCAGTGCATTACGCATGTGTTGGAGCACGCGGATATAAAACTCCTGATTCACAGTCTGCCCTTGAGGGGCAAACTCGTGGTGTATGACATTCCTGGCGTCGAAAAAAACTTTGTTTTGGCCTTCTGTCGCCGCACCTTCCTCGACGCTGGAGAGCTTGTGGACCGCCATTCAGCGCTCTGCCTCTTTGTTTGAGGACCATGTTTCGCCTTCACCAATGATGCATGCTATCGACGAATGCAGCACTCTTCTTTGCCTCGGAGAGCAAATAAGCGCTCACTGATGCCCGCGTGTTCTTGTGGTTCTGTGTGAGGGAGTGCGGCACAAGTCTGGCATTCAGCTTTCGTTTCCTCAAGTTCTCAAGAAAAATTTGGTGGCATGGTATCTTACTAATGTGAAGAGCATCGGATAGCAAGCGGACTGTAATGGCGCGGTCTTGCTGTACGACTTCCCTGATCCGAGCCACGTTGTTTTCATTCCATGAGGTTGAAGGCCGCCAATGCCTTGTGTCGTCTTCCGCCGACGTTCTCCCCGAAGCGAACCTCTTGTGCAACTAGAAAACTCGCGCCCGCGATAACGTCTCGTTGCCGTAAGCGTCACGAAGGAGCTCATACGTCTGTGTGGCTGTCTTGCGAAGTTTGATATAGAATTTTGTTTACACGCTGTTCGAGGTGGACGTACATGTCTCCACATTCACTTACAGTAGAATGCGCAGACGACTAGTGACAACGTATTTTTCTACATGTAGTGCCATCTAGCGGCTGCCACAGCAATTAACATATATAGCTTAGGTTAGTCCGAAAAAGATAGCGCAACACGTAAGCACCAATGTTTGTTTTGGGGAATCATTTCTAGAGAAGAAAATAAATCACACTCGAAACTTTACGGACAAAGGTTGTATATGGCAGTAACAAGCCATCTACGCAGCATCGAGAGTAGACGAACACTTTGTGAATGCCCAGGCGAAACAATGGTCGCGCGATGTCCTGGTGCTTGAGAAGGCCAGCATATAAGGCGGCGATCTAAAGTCTGGTTGGCTGGTTTATCAGCCAATTATTGGGAACTCGACAGTTCGTATCATCAGCCTTTCTGTTTCTGCAAGAAGATATTGCAATTGCTTACCGATGTAGTGCGTTTATTATAATTTTAAGGAGTTCTTTGCGGCTTTTTGGAAAATGGTTTTCTAACGCAACCTAAGAGAAATAGCAGCCGCTTATGCAGCCGGCCCACGCATACAGATTTTCCTAAGGAGCACACTTTGAACTCGTGCTATTGATATTGCAAATTTGGTTTCACATGTCACAACTGGGTTAATAGGGATGCGGGCTCCGGTCGAATATAATCTGGATTCTTCGCGAAGAATACTTGTTCACTTCAAGAGAATGCTGATAAAAAACACCGAATGCACAGGTCGTCATACCCTTTGTGACGTGCGACAAACAGCACACGAATGACTCCAGACTGGACTCGCTCAAGTTCTCGGGGTTCTAATTTGCAACATAAAAAATCCCTGAGACGTTGGAATATGACTGCATATCTTTTTATGAAGTGGGCATTTAGAAAATGCCTGACGTGGCGCCGCGGCTTTTAAACGGCGCTCAATCCGAGAGGGCACTACCCTTTCGGGATTTTGAGAGGAGCTATGTGTTCACAATGCGCGACAGGGATGGAGCAATTCAAGACTCGTTTAATGTAAGGGTAATCGCGCCTGCGCTAAAAAACCACTAAAACTAGCAGATTCATTAGTGAAACATTCAGTCTGTATACTGACAAGTGCTGGGCACGAACGGGAAACACCCAGCTTTCCCTTCTGATTATCATCTCATTAGCATCTCATGCAAGTAAAGTTCTCTTTAGCTCATACGTTCCGGTGCTGCTCTCATCGTCCAGAACGCAGTCCGTAGCCTAAAGTAGACTGTAAGCGCATATACGGCGCGCAACACTGAAAAGTACGTGGCCCTGCCAGTGGCAAAGCTACGCGCATAGGGCGCTACCTACAAAGACGCAGACACTCGTTTGAAATGGCCACATGCGAGGGCAGGTGGTCGGAAAAGTTATTGCTCGAACGGCTGCGTACATGCTGCGTTGTTTATGGGCTTCGAGATGCGTGCCGCAGTTAGCTTGCTCGACCCATCGACAGTTGGGGTTGAGGCCTCTGCGCGTAAAGGTCCTAGTGCCGCAGTGTCCGAACCCTAAATTCGACACGTATTCGACTGGATGTCAACGAACAATGACTTACAGACTATTGCCTTGGCAGCTAAAGTTTGGTCATAAGCTTATTGAACAGAAATCTCGAAGTTTACAGTGAGAAGCAGAAATGAGTCTAAAACAAATACATTCCAAGAGAAAATTAAGTCTGAAGTGAAACATGCCCATAATTGAAGAATTTACCGATAAGGTCACCTCATGAAGCTCACCGCGTCACACGCAAGTATCAAATGCAAACAATTAAAACAAAAAAACGCCTACCAGAGAGGACAAGCGTCTGTACTTCACTGTTCTTTCGCGTTATTTTTTAAATTCTTGTTTACAAATACTGTTGGCCTTGAAGCCATCGAAGTGGTGGGATGTAACACAATGCATGACTTAGCTGTTTTCTATTTTTCAGCAACAGCTCATTTGCACGTGCTTTCTAACGCATAGGTTTAGTTTGGTGTTACGAGATTTAACGTTCCAAAGCCATTCAAGCTATGAGGGATGCCGTAGTGAAGGGCTCCGGAAATTTCGTCCATCTGGCGTTCACTCACGTGCACTGACATCGCACAGCACACGGGCCTCAAAAATTTCGCCTCTATCGAAATTCGACCGCCGCGGCTGGTATCGAAACCGCGAGTTTCGGGGTAGCAGCCTAGAGCCGTAACCACTGAACCTCCACGGCGGCTTCTTTTAGGCGAGTAGCGTATGTCACGTCGATTCGTATTACAACTACCGTTGTCACTTCTTTATCTCAAAGAAGAGTAAAGGAAATGGCAGTTTTTTTTAAAGCTCATTTTTCAAGCCGGACTTCCTACTCGCAGTTTTAAGTGGCCACGAAGTTTCCATCTGTGCGCATTACACATGCTTCGCTAACACGTCTCGAGCATAACTAATCGTTAAATATCTTGGTATTTTCACAATTACATTCATCTTATATTTGCTGCCTGCATACCCGATGCGCATTGATAGCACGCGTGGTTGTATTTGCGCACGTAATTATTGGGCTCTCATGAAAATAATTTCTTCGAAACCACAATTTTTGTGGCTGAGGATGGTAAAAATGCATAATTAAGACGAGTAAGGCAGACAAAGTCGCGATTTGTCAAGAGAACGCCTCAAATAAGAGTAGCTCTGCAGCTAGTGTATAACTTGTTGAGTTGGCAGATGTTTAGTTTTATGGGGTTTAACGTCCCAAAGCGACTTGTGCTATGAGGGATGCCGTATTGCAGGGTTCCGGATAATTTCAACAACGTTGGGTTCTTCTTTAACGTGCACTGACATCGCAGAGTACACGGATCTCTAGAAACTTGCAGATGAGGGCAAGCGCACGGTTCCGTTGAAATGATGCAAAACTTCCTTCCACGTCTGCTTAGTTTACTTCCCACAGAAGTTCTGCGTTTCAGTTTTTAGAACGGATAGTAAATAGACAATTAGAAACTAAGATTCTCTGTGAATTTGACGGGAATGCGAGATTTAACGTCGCAGCGCTGTACGTTGGCTATGAGAGAGGCTGCATAGTAGCGGGCTGAGGATAAATATTGGCCGCCTGCGGTTATTTAATGTGAACTAACATCGCACTGAGCATGAATGCCTGGTGCATCTCGCCTGCCGTCGGAGCCTGGTCTCGATCCTGCGTTTTTAGACGCTGCTGGGTACAATTTAACCACTAAAAAAAGTATCAAGCAATGATTACAACTCTGATAATGACCCACTGAGAAACCTAATCTCTTCTTCTGAGAGCGAGACAGATGGCTTGCTTATGCAGATATGACCCCTCTGCTTGATGTAATAAGCTTCTATGATTTCACGCTCTAATTTGTCTTTAGACCTTGCGATGAATTTGGTGTTTTCAAAACCTGGACGACACTTGCAGCTTCTGCAGTGAGTGGCCATGTGGCTCCCATAACCATTTTTTATCGCAATCTTGTGCTGCCTCACTCTTTCATTGTAGCATTGACCTGTCTGGCCAATATATTCCAGACCGCAGCTAAGAGGCACAGCATACACAAACGTCAGTAGTGCAAACAGTGGCGCGGATTTGGTGATTAGTTTTGCACTGCCTAACCATTCTTGCTTTGTTCAAAGTGCACACGCGCGACAGCTTGCAAGTAGCAGATAGAACCACATTGACCTTATACCTGCTGGCTACTTTCTTTAGATTGTGCGAAAGCCGATGAATATAGGGAATCACCACCGTCGGTTTCTTTTCTTTGTCCTTGTCTTTCTCATATCATATCATATCTGCATAAGCAAGCCATCTGTCTCGCTCTCAGAAGAAGAGGTTAGGTTTCTCAGTGGGTCATTATCAGAGTTGTAATCATTTCTTGATCCTTTTGGCACGTGTTCCTATGCTCTGTCACTGCGTGTTTTTGTTTTGCTTCTATCTTTGCCTGCTGGTGTGGTTATTAAGCGTTTTTTTTTCCATGAATAAACTTAGTTGGAAGTTGGCGCCTGTCCTGTCTTGAGTGTGCTTGTCTTCGTCTTTTAGCACCTGTACGCTTTTTTTTTGCGTAAACCATGTCAAGCTACAATCAACTAGCTCAAATGAAAGTCTTGGTCGGGGACTCACGCTCCAGGCAAAGCGTGCTAACCACAGAGTCCTCGCGGCTGTTTCGAGATATCTGACAGATGTGCTAATCAAAACACTGACAGGCACCCGCACATGTTTTCCTCCTCCTCCCGTGTGCTTTTGTGTAATCGACAATTTTTTTGTTTTGTTTAGACTCAATCTGGTGTTTAAACTGGGTAGCCTGAGAACAGACCTTCTCATGCAAAAACAGCTCCCTTTCTTCTCTACAGAATCCCGGAGCCAGCCGGCTGCTGTCTCCGTGTTCTCGTCAAGGCGAAGCGCACAGCTGGCTTTCAGTGCTGTCGCCGAACACAAGTGCGAGGATTGGAATGCGTTGTTCGATGAGCCGTCACGTAGCGGTAACAAGGACTGGCGATACTCAACAAAAAGGAAAAAAAAAGTTGCAAATTTTTTGTGATTTCTTCTGGTTAAAAATACACGTGACTGCATTTATTGTAAGCGTCCGACAGTTTTAAGGAAACAATTGGCATGCCTTCGACACAAGCTACATAAAACCATGTTCTAACAGGGCCAATTTTTGAATGAGAGCTTTGCGTGGTTTTAAGGTAGATATAAGAAAAGCTGAGAAGCTTGTGCACTCCTACGGCAGTGCGCCTGGTTAAAAATTTGTCTGTCGGGCCTAAAATGTATAAATAGAATTTAAAAATTTCAACGCTATTTTTCAAAGTATGTTTGCGATGGTTGGATTATCAGCCAGGAACCAATAAAAGCTCTCACGTGGAATTTGTATAAACCCTAATTTGTCAAGAGTACTCGTTACAGCTAACAACTCACATCATATAAACTTTGATTGAAGCATAGAACTTCATGGAATCGAATTGCGACAGTAGGATGACTGTTCATCTGTAAGTGTTGTGAGCAATTTCACATTACTCCTCTGTTTTGTACTCAACGGAGTGGATTTCCCATTGTTTTCTGTTCAGTCAGTGACTTCCGGTGCGTTGATGATCCAAGATGACGTACATGGTGATCACAGAAATGGCCTTGCGACCACAAAAATGCTTCTCATCAGCCAGACTGATTAGCAATCGAAACCCACAAAATTACTGTAGCCAGAGCATTCCCGACAAGACTCCAATTGCTGTCATGATGGACTGATATATAATTAAAAGGGGGCTATATGATGCTAAACTTCCAGAGCTTGATGGCTGGATACTAGTGCCAGTAACTGAACTTAAATATTCACGACGGATTTCAGCTGTGTTTCATTCCATAGTATTTTCTCTTGGATTTTTGCCTAGCATTTAAGACGTTTTAAATGCCTGTCTTTGACCTCCGGGGTCACTGACCCAGCTTCTGCCAAGACGGCAGATTATGTGCATTATTGAAATCGTGCCTGCCTGTCTACATATCATTAAGTGCGCCTTCCTTCAGTTTGAGACAAAATTCATTATTTATGTCAAGGCTGCTTCAAACATATGGCAAACCCTCTTAAAAGGAGGGCAGATATTCTACGGCCGGACAGCACTCTGCCGAGACAGTCAAAACAAGCTGAAACGCTGTGTTATGCTGTTTTTAATTTTTAGCCCAACAAAACCAATCAGTGAATAATTATGCGGTGCTATTTAAGAAGAGGTAAAACAAAAACGAAAGTTTAGCACGTTAAAACAATGATCGCTGCTCATATAACCTCGACGGCTAAGTCCTCGCTCACACATACCAGGCGGGGGTCCTGCTCACGTGCTCTCAGTGGCCATGCTCATTCGATAAAGGCTACCCCGTTAATCAAGAGGCATGAGACAATCTCTCGAAATCACCGAAACACGTAGCATCGGCCACGTTATCTCCTAATCACATCAACCGCCTTTGGTGGCGGCGAGTGTACCAGTGCCTACAATGACGCAGTTCCTTAGTGAGCATGTCAAGGAAGTGGTAGTTCTATGAACGCTCTTTCACGAGCGGAATAATATGCTCGATTTTTAAGCAGCTAATTAGGCGTAATGAACTCCGGAAAGCCTGTGCAATAGATAGTTAACGAGCAGAGTGAGTTGCACAAAGCATAAAAAACGACTTACCTACGCTGAAGAGACGCGGTCGCAGTCCTGGAGCCGGCGGCAGGCGCTCTTCCCAGACGACGTGGCAAAGGGCCCAGGTCTCCTCCCTCGGCGTCGGTGCTGCGACCCGCAGATGCCGCTCGCTGCTGCAGCCGCCCGCGCTCCGGATGCGAGCGCCGCCGCGCCGGAAGTGAAGAACAACGCCTTCCGGAAACCCGCGCGGTGACCGTCCGTCTGCGCTGTGCGAGGCGAGGCCCGTCGATAAGGCAAACGAGAACGTTATCGAAACGGCGCACACCGCGATCGGAACGCGCTTTGCCGTCACCCCGGCTTGCTCCGTTGTTTGCCCCGGCTGTCTGCTTTGTTATTCTGCCTTTCTTTCCCCTAGCACATGCAGCATCCTCGTCGTCTGCGCCTGGCGAGAGGATTGAGCAGACGCCGGCGCTCTGCTCGTTCGTTGGGCGCCATGGCGCACCTGTGTCTTTTTCCACCCGAAGCACAGGTGGCGGGAATGGGCGATCCGGGCCTTTCAGTGTAAGCCACGAGAGCTGCGGCGATGAATGGCGGCTGCGATGTTCCGGTGCTGGCACAGAGTGTTCGGAATCTTTCACACTGTGAGCGGATATCGTAATGGGTTTTTTGGTACCTTTAGAAAACAAAGTAAGTAAATAGGTCGAGACGGCTATGCGGTCAACTTTTTTACGTAGTATTACAACTCGAATTTTGAACGTAATTTCAACACAATGTTGGAGATACGATTTCAAAGCATACATTTCAGAAAATGTAACGCCTCCCGCTTTATGGGTGATAAGAATTTGCTCACCGCGCCGTTTTTATCGCGACCCGAGTTGGCTCTGAACGAAGATAGATAAATGGCTCAGCAAATGCAGAATCTTCTCATGGTAAAGCGCTTCTTTAGATTGCTGTCAAGAACATGTGTGCTAAATTGGATAGCGTGCGTACTTCGTAGGTTCGCCTGTCATTGGAGGTGCAGGTGCACCAGAAGATTGCCGAATCGGGTCTCTCGGAGCACCCATAAGGAAACAAACAGATGTAAGAGACCTGTGTCGACGCAGAGTTCAGCTTAATTTATTCATTGCTATAATAAAACAAAGCACTGGGTCATAAATGACACTAAGAGTGACAATCTCCTAAAAAGTGTTCGAAAAGTGTTTTCAATGGCTCATGACCATGCCGGTGAATTAAAGCGATGACAAGTAAAGAAAAAACAGGCAATTATTCATTAGTGCACACGTGAGTCAGCCGTATGAATATAAATGAAAGTTATACGGCTTTCTCTAACATTGCGCTTTAAAAAATATGAGCTCCAAGTTTCCACTTCGTCATTTCGGTTTCAGACTACCAACTGCCATTCATGCTAGTTCACTTAATAAAGGAAAGTGCTTGGCCAGCGTTCCTGCCTCGGAGCAGGACGAGTTTTTCAACTATGAAGTTTCGTAAAAAACTGTAAAGCCTTGTTTTTTAGTCCTTCAGCGCTCATGTGGACGCCTACCACAATATTCTCCCTTCTTTGATGTCTACGCCGCCTTGGGGTATTTCCCTAAGTGCTGTGTGCACTGAACTAAATGACAAGTCAAGTACCAGGGCTAAGCCTCGGCAGCAGGCTAGGACGCAGGAAGTTAAACTGCAGGACGTTTTCTTCCCCTTCCTTCGAAGCATTAAGCTTTGTCGGCTCGGCTTAAAAGGTTGCTGAGCGCTTAGCGTATGAGCCAGCACCACTAGACGTAAGTATCCCAACAGACCACGGCTCATATGATGCATGCGCAAATAGTGCAGTTCGATCAGTAAGCGCATATCAGAATCGCAGGCTGCTGAGCCGGAAAAAAGGTCGTTATAATCACATTGATAATCAGAAACCATGCACGGTTACAGTAACCTTCCCTCGATCCGAGTCAAAGAACACAACTGAATATGTTCTGTCGTCGCAAAATATATTTTGCAGTATTTTTCCCAATGAACCTGTGACAACAACAAAATTATTGGCAACATTGTACAGTCTCTTGTCGTAGAATCATAAATACAGGAACGAAGTACAAAAAAGTACTTGCTACCAGAAAATACAACAGCACTAGAGAAAAATCTGCCCTCACGACAGAACGGCAAAACGTTTTGTCCCTTTTTGGGCACGATTCTGTCGTTTTTTTCGACTGGGATGCTAATGATCAGCTTGAATCCTACAGTATAATGTTAAAATAGCACGAACAATCAAGACGCGTCGAACCAAAATTACATCAAAAAGTTGCAAGGCATCAAGTATGTTGTAGAACAGAATTCTGATTTTTTAATGAAGGTCCAAATTATGTATATAACAAGCTTACCTTTACTCGATCAGTCTATCGATGAAGAAGAGTTGAACTTGAATTCCATACCCTCGGCTGCGCGGCGATCGTTTTTTTTTTTCGTGCCCCGCATTTTGGCGAAAATAATGGTAAAGATCCTGCTGTCCGTGGCGCCCAAAACAAAGAAGACAACTGGTTATTATTGCTTCCGAAGAACTAATATATTGCAAAATCCTAGCAGGCAATAACAAATATTCTTCCGCAATAGACTATAGCGACGCCACACAAGTACTTCACGCGCAATATCCCAAACGTTTTGGCACTCGCCCATGAACGCTACTGCCAGCTGATTTCCTGCCTCGTCCACAGGACACGGCGAACTCATTCGTCTCAGTTTGGTGCTCAACAGCCACAGGACAGTCGCCGCGGTAAGCACCCGGCGACAGCAGGCCGCATCGCGAAATGTTTCTGAGAGCGTACTGCCATCGTTTTCTGTTTTCAAACCCGGAGCTCCAACTCAGCGGGCGGGTACCCGCAGAAGCGCACGCGCGCTCAGCCAGATGTGCTGACGTTTACGAATTCCGTACAGTCGTGGTGAAGCTCTCAAGGAAGCGAAATCGCGGCCACACGCTAGGCGACAGGAACTAGTTCCACGACACGGCTTTGATGCAAACAACGCACAATTACTACGTAGAATCTAGTATTCCTGTTCACTGCTCATGTATAGAAGGTAGCGCTTGCATGTTGTTCACGTAAAGCGGAGATCGCCAGAGCAAAGAAAAAGCGGTTAACAATAAGCTTTGTCCTAGTGGAGCGCCACATTTTCAAACACGTGCGCTGAATTTTCATTGGTTAGGCGCAGGCTCGACGCATCCCACACTGCATGCAACTACCGCGCTGAAACAGCAGCGACGGCGGGATCCACATCTGCGAGCACCTGCGCCACCAAGCGGTCGCTCGCGCGTGCGCCGCTGCACCTGCGATGCTCGCGCGCGCCCAGTTGTTGCGCTGCACAGCGCATGCGCGGCTTATCGCGGCGTGCGGGTCCCGCGTTGTATAGCTCCGGCTTGGTGCGAGTCTGTGATGTATATACAGTTCCCGATCGCACGTCGGGGACCGCGGACAGCTGCGCGCGAGCATGCGTGCACCGCAGGATCCAGTAAAAACAAAAAAGTGAACTAACACCAAAAACAGACACTGAAATAAACAAAAGGGCAAAGCGACAGCCGGCGTGCAGGCGCGGCAGTTGGGTTGGTGTGCGTTTATTTTTGTTCCTTCTGAAACTTTTTTTTTGCCCCCCCCCCCATCGAAATGCTGTCCCCCAACTCTTTGTGCCCTGAAGCAGTCAAGCGGCGATGCCTACTCACTTCGCTGCTGCACAATGCGGATCCATCTTCCAAGGAGCCCGCGATGCTGGCCTGCGAAAAATGCTACCGGAAATGCGGCAGTGTTGACCTTTAGCCAGGAACATGAAAACGGCTCAGCTGTACCGCTTGTACGCTGAGTTCGGGGCTTTGAGGATAGCTGTTGAAACGAACCAATTTAAAAATACGCAGCTGCTCAGAATTCAAATTCAAATCAGATCTTTATTTCATGCTCACTACGGACAAGGGCAGATTAGAAAAAAAATGCAGTTATTTTAAGGAGCTTGACGAGTTTCCATCCCCCGCTAAGATGCGAGTAAGAGCCCGCTGTGCACTGAAATTTGTCAAACCGTAGCTTATTCTATGACGTTCGAAAGCTTTCCTGCCAGAGCTGTTTACCGATGCTGGAAGGCAGGGGTGAAAAGAAACGGCGGAAAGTCTGGCTGCGCCAGCCTCACACCAAGGCTTGAATGCAAACTCGTGAAAATATTCACACGAGGAAACAGAACTGTGTGACCGACGGATAATTTTCAGTTGTCTTGACAGAGTCGTATTCTCATAATAAGAGTTTGTCCAAACTTTTTTCCACGTGCATAAAGAACAAAGGGTGCTTGAAGCCCTCTGGCACGGGTCGGCCCGGTATTGCACTGCCTCCGGGATCGGCCCGGGGCATAATAGCGCGCGCTTTTTCTTTCTATCTTTGCTCTCCTATCCTTTAACTCGCCTACATTCAGCACGCTGCAGCGAGCGTGGCTCGGCTTGAGCTAGTAGGCAGGCCCGTGCACTTTCCCTTTCTTTCTTCCTATCAGCAACAGCAGCAGCAGCACCCTATAAAGGTACGCAATAAACCCAGTAAGGAAATCGTATAAAAAAAGACAGGCGGCATCTGAGACGAGTCATTTTCTTGTCCCTACTGTATGCATATTCAGGTAGACGAAACTTTACAGTTTAAAATCAAGTACAAGGTGGTTCTTAAATTGGCGCACATAATGTCTCACGCACTGAACACTTAGTGTCACTACAGCTATGACTACAAAGTAAATTGAACCCCTGCAGCACGTATGGAGGAATCGAAAAAATAAAAGAACTGTTGTAACAACGGTGATTTTGGAACTTCTGTGTGCTGATGAGTATAACGCGTGCATTTACAACAAATAAGTTTCAGAAAGAACCGAAAACCTGCTTAATGGTTCTGTTGCAGCTAATGCCATATACCAACCTCGCAATGACAACAAAAGACTCAAACCTGTCGTGCCTCATTAATGGGAACGACTTGAATTATGGACAGTTTTCCTGGGGTCCAAACTTTTTCAGTGCACTTACGCCTCGTTGATATGGAAACTTGTTACCCGTGCAATCTACAATTCGGAAATGCACAGAGCCTATTGGGGTCCATGTATATATGGGCAGCGAAGAGAACTAAATCTCGACTACTTCAAACAGATATTTCATTCCCTGTATTTTGAAAGGAAGGCATCAGCGAAAGATAGTGAGAAAGTGCAAATGCCTTACTGACAGCCTTGTTTTTTGCGCTTTCATATATTACAGTGCCAAGGTTCCCAGTTGATGTTGGCTACGCTTTCCTATATTCAGGTGATGTGAAGAATGTGAAGCCTCTTTCATGAGCGGCAGGCGACTAAGTACGAATATGCGCTAGCGGTTCATGGGATGCGAAGAGCCATAGCAGGTGTGCCACAACGCCACGAGACGCGGTCACGCAATTGGTGCGCAAGTAAGGGCTTCAAACGGCGCCGCAATATTGAAGAGTTAAAGGTAACCAGAATTATGCACTTAGAACCCACCCTTGGTTTCATCTAATTTCCAATTCACTACCACGACGTACAAAAGCAGAACTTAATGAAAAAGTGTTTTTATTTCTGAAGTTTCTAAATATGGATGACTAACTTTATGGACACTTTAGTTCAGGATCCAGAGTGTCCATATTAATTAGGCATGAATTAGTTGTAATTGAAATACCAATAATAAAATTTTACAGGAAGCCTGGATTACTATCGATGCCTTAACAGAATCTCGCGGCACTCATCCCACACCGAAGTTATCAGGATTGAATAAGAACATTCCGCTAAGCTTCTGAAAATTTGGAAGACAAGGGAAGAAACGGTGTGTCGCTTTCAGCACAATATGCAGCTGGGCAAGTTTTGGCATTATGATTTGAACGAGAAATGTTTCGCCAATTTGGCAGCCATAAAATCAGATGTGATGACCCCCATAATGCGCAGGTCCACACGGGACGGAGAGGCAAAGAGACACCGTATGGCTCAGTTTAAACAAACAGGTATATTCAATAATTACACATGATTAAGATTATACATCAGAGGCTGGGGCGTCCGAGCTTACGTGCCGACGACTTCATGGGGGCGATGGAGTGGCTCCGGAGTTGGGCTCGAGCGGTTGCTGGCAGAAGCTGCACGCTGACGGGCTTCGGCGCTGAAGGCCCTCTTGGCAAACGATGTCGTCCTGAGCGTGCTTGCAGTAGAATTTCAATAGTCGTCCGTTTCTTCGAGGATGGTTCACAAACCCTTCCTCTAGTGTCGTTCGGCTTGGAAGATGAACAGGAGGCGAGCTTGTAGATGATGACAGCAGAGCATAATTTTACAACAGAACAAACTTTGCACTTCTTTACTCATCGACCGGGCAGGTTAGTGCCTAAGTAGCATCACATTACATGCTAAGCATGGAGCCCCAGCTCAGACTGGACTGCATCCGTTTACATGTGCTTTTAAGCACTTGATTAACAAAGGACTAAGGGCGGTCATTTCCAGTGGCCCGCCCAAAGCATCAATTCTCCAATCCAAAATAACATGCGAGATGGGGACCACCCCTTTGGGTTGGGCTTAGCCTCGAACCCAGAGTCTGTTAACAATACAAACTAAATAAACAACAAAAACGCCACCACTCTCTCTCAAGTGAGAGAATACACAGGCTCTCTCTTCGGAGCTAATTCACTAGCGCCTGTCTTTCCACATTCTTGGCGAGTACTGCCTGTCCGCCATGACAGGTGTCCGTCGCGGCCCTTCTGGGAAGCTGTGGGTGCCTTCCCGGCGATAGCCCACGACAAAGGGGGGGGGGGGGAGGGAAAGAATGTCGTCTTCGCGGTATCGCATAGCGTCGGCTGTGGTACGGCGCGCTCTGGCCCGCTGACAGCTCCCTTGTCCTGGAATGTAACCGGAAATTGGGGAGGATAAAGTCTGTTTCCCCGGGGCGGCGGCGGGTCCGGTTTTTCTGGTCGTCACTCAAAGAGCATGGCTGGGTAATTGATGATGCCGCTGTCACGGGTCTCCGTCTACGCCGCGCCGTCGAACGTGGATCCTCGTAGCACACACGGAATGTCACACAGACATGATTGGCGCATGCATAAAAGGGACGTTTATTTCTGACTAATGTAAATGTGAAGCAATATTACAGAGCGGGAAATTGTAGATTCCATGCAAGAAATGCAATCAGCAGGAGCTAACAGGTGCATCATCAACGTGTCGTTGTTGCTGTCATCAAAAGAAGTGGATCTGCTTAGGTTATCTAGATGAGCTTGTTCCGTTGGGTTGACCTGCTTGTGATGATTTTCGGTTCAGCTTTTTTCTCCTGTTGCTTTCTGGGTCCCACAGGTGGCACATGTTTGCCCTAGCTCTCTATAAAAAGGAAACCTGCTCCATTAAAATTAAGCTGTCACTTCACGCTCCCTGTTGTCTTCGTTCCGCTTCTGTCAGTAAAAATTTCAGCGCGTTTAACCATGATAAATAATCAAGTAAGCCCTGTTCTCGCATTTTTAGCAGTGATCCTTCTCCTAACACCCGTACAAATTTTGAAGTTCGGCGCTTTCACACATCCTCCTAAAAACGGCTGAAAAGGATACATTTCAACAAAGGGTGCTGCGCACACAGAGACAAGGACAAAATTGAAACACAACAAGCCGAGACTCGCGACTGAATTATTAGGGAGAATAAACACGTTTTTTTATGGTTTATGGTTTATGGGCGTTTAACGTCCCAAACCGACACAGGCTATGAGAGACTGCGTAGTGATGGGCTCCGGATAGTTTCGACCACCGGGGGTTGTTTAACGTTCACTGACATCGCACAGTACGGGGGCCTCTAGAATTTAACCTCCATCGAAATTCGACCGCGGGGCCAGTATCGAACCCGCGTCTCTCATGCCAGCAGCCAAGCGGCATAACCACTGAGCCACCGCGACGGCGGCAAAAACAACAACAAACAAACACGTTTTATACCCTGGAAAACGCCATATCGACGACCACGCGCCGCTCAAAAATCTGCCTTCTTTCTCGTACAAGTTAATCGACGGGTCACTGACACAATGATCCCCACCTTTTCTTATCAAAAACACATCGGCAAGTTCACGTACGACTTGATCATTGCTTCACCTCAAAATTCCTTCTCCTCAAACTGATCGTTAAATGGAGCACCAGCTTTCGACGAGGTCTAAAACGGGGTCGAGTTTAGCCCTGCATTGCGGCGCACCCCTGAGGCTACACGTGACAAGCCGTGCCTGCTTTTGCAGAAAAAAAACAAAAATTTGACGATAAGCAATAATCAAGTCGTACATCAACTTGCCGAAGCGTTTTCATAAGAAAACGTAGGAACGGCTGTGTCAGTGACACGTCGATTAACTTGTACGAAAAATACGGCAGATTTTTGCACTGGGCGTGATCGTAGATATGGCGTTTTTGAGGGTATGAAACGTGTTTTCTCTGTCCAATAATTCAGCCGTGAGTCTGCGCTTGATGTGTTACCTTCTCGTACTTTTCTGTGTGTGCGCACTATCTTATGTTGAAATATCGGACAGACTCGCCCAACAACGCTCACTCAAAAGCAGATACCGGTGGCCTCGGGAACCTGACGCACCCTTTACACGCATTTCGTTACCGTTTCCAGTATCTCGCTGCCTATGATAAACCGTCTTACCTTCCCAGAAGATTGAACATTATATTTGTTCGTATTAATTTTGGTAATTACGTTCAGCTTAGCATTTTTAGGTCCTAAGTCATGCTCTGGAATTACTGCCCTGAGTTTCTTAGCACCGCAAAGCAATCAGAAAACTCTTTTATTTTTTGCTTTTCCCAAACTTTATCCCTAGAATGCCGCCTGTAAATATACGGTGCGCGTGCTTTACCTGTATATTTTTCTGCATTCAGAACTTTCTGCACCCTTGCCGAACAGTTTATGGTGTCTTGCATTAGTCTCGAATTAACTTGTAGGCGCGCGTCACTCCAACTGGTCTTGCGATTGTCCAATCTGTGCCCTATTCTTGTATAAACAATGCACCGTGCAGCACCCAGCTCCTGCGACAAAGGCGGAGGAGCTTTCCACCGATACTGTACGTCGAGAGATCTGACCTCGGCAAAAACGCTAAAAGGCACCAACGGTGGGCTGCAAAATGCAGGCTTTGGCGCCATGTAAACTGCGTTAGTGTGAGTTCCAGTCCTTCTGTCCTTCGATGCAAGGACCTGAAGTTATCCGCTGAATCAGGTTTGTGAGTGTCTTCATGACTTCACGCGGCAGCCGATAGTTTGCCTTTTAACCGTATTAAATATTTGCAAAAATTATGACAATTCGTTCAAACTATACGTGGCGGTTTTTACATCTTCGTCAATTTTTTTATTGTTCGCATTTGCTTACAGCCTTTAATTATTCTTAGTTCTCTGTAATTAATTTCTTTGGCACACATCATCAAACACTGGCCTATGTCATTTTCGTGGCTAAGTGCAGGCTGAGTGTCATTTCGGACGAGGCGGACAAGAATAATCAGAACCGCTTCTTAAGCGCATATCCTGCAAAGGCCCAATTTATCCTCTTAACCCCTACTAATATACCAAACTGGCATTTGATATGAAATTGAAGCTGTTGTCTTCAGGTGTCTTGATGAGAAAGAAAACATTTTCTCTTACATCGCTGGCTTCCTTACCCTCGCCTTTATCGCTTTTTATCTAGCTTTATCTTTATCCTGCAAACTATACGGAACCGTTCGTGAGAGCTGGTGGTATAAAGCTGTTATACAAGGTTTTTCAGGAAAAATTTGATTTAATTTTCAAAGACAGTCTTTTGGGCGTAAAAATATGGCTTTTGCAGCATAGAATTACCAGTGTTTGGCGGACACCAGAAAACCGGCGAAGCGTTTTAAGTAGTAAGCTGGTTAACTAACGTTTAACAATCAACTTTTTAATATATTACTTAGGCGCCTAGTCGCAATTAGAGTATTGTAGACGGTCATTAGTAATAGCCATATCAGCTCCTAGAATGTCGAAAATGCGATTAATCCTTGGCGCTGTGGCTCGACAAAATTCGACTTTTGCGGCTTTACGAGCTTTGGAAAGGTGGCGTTATCTGTATGCTTTTTGAAAGAACATGTTTTTTTTTATTTTGGCAAGAATCAGCCAAGTTTTGTCGAGTCACAGCGCCAACGATAATCGCGTTTTCTAAACACTAAAAACTGATTTGGCTATTCGCATATCCTGCAAAGGCCCAATTTATCCTCTTAACCCCTACTAATATACCAAACTGGCATTTGATATGAAATTGAAGCTGTTGTCTTCAGGTGTCTTGATGAGAAAGAAAACATTTTCTCTTACATCGCTGGCTTCCTTACCCTCGCCTTTATCGCTTTTTATCTAGCTTTATCTTTATCCTGCAAACTATACGGAACCGTTCGTGAGAGCTGGTGGTATAAAGCTGTTATACAAGGTTTTTCAGGAAAAATTTGATTTAATTTTCAAAGACAGTCTTTTGGGCGTAAAAATATGGCTTTTGCAGCATAGAATTACCAGTGTTTGGCGGACACCAGAAAACCGGCGAAGCGTTTTAAGTAGTAAGCTGGTTAACTAACGTTTAACAATCAACTTTTTAATATATGACTTAGGCGCCTAGTCGCAATTAGAGTATTGTAGACGGTCATTAGTAATAGCCATATCAGCTCCTAGAATGTCGAAAATGCGATTAATCCTTGGCGCTGTGGCTCGACAAAATTCGACTTTTGCGGCTTTACGAGCTTTGGAAAGGTGGCGTTATCTGTATGCTTTTTGAAAGAACATGTTTTTTTTTATTTTGGCAAGAATCAGCCAAGTTTTGTCGAGTCACAGCGCCAACGATAATCGCGTTTTCTAAACACTAAAAACTGATTTGGCTATTAGTAATGACCGGCTACAAATCTCTAATTGCAACTGTGCGCTTAATAGTAAAAAGGTCCTTTAATAAAAGTCAGTTAACCAGCTGACTACTTAAAACTATTCGCCAGTTTTCTGGCGTCCGCCAAAACGGGTAATACTATGTATGCCACATATGTCATATTTTTACCCCGGAAGGCCAATTCTTGAAAAATATTTGGTCTTAGCTGAAACACCTTGTATGCTTTCTTTTTGAGGGATGCTCTCAAGCTCCTTTTGATAATTGGCAATCCTTATTCCGGCCGCTATTACATAATATTCAGCACGGACCTGGCGGCGTGAAGCGCAAGCAGAGAGAGGAAATGAGGCCGAGAACCCACGATCAGGCACCGCTTTATTTTGGCCGCGCATGCGCACGGGACGCATAACTCGAACCCAGAGCCTAACGTTAGGTGGCGCTGACTTACTCCGCAGAGCACCGTCGTCGCGCTCTGGACAAGGCTGCTCACCACTGTACTGTACTTCAAACTGCAACTCTGAAACGCTACGCATGTGCGCGTCCCAGCGTCCTCCCTTCCACGACTTTCCAACCACCTCTGCAGTGGCCTAGTGGTCATTATGGCATGAAGCCATACATCTGAAATGGGCTTGACCTATCCAGACCAGTCGATGACTGTTTGACTTTTTGCCTCTTAACGTGACCGCTAGCACTCTCACTAAAAAAAAGAAGGGTGCGAGATTTCAGTTCGCGGGATAAGATTTTTTTCTGCTCGATCATGCTAGCCGTTCCACTGAGAACCGAGGAAGCACCAGACGGCATGCATTCTCTATCTGCAGGAACTAATGCCACTGGAGTCGGTACTGAGGTAATGGACATTTATTCCGTAAAATTTTGTCCATGACTGTACCGTTTTTGCCTAACCATACTGCATGATCTATTCCTTAATTGTAATTGTGTAGCACTGGCTCCAAAAGTCATGCTGTAAATCACTATAAGGCAAGAAACCTTCTCCTCAAGCCGTAAAGGCTACTCTATAACAGTGAGAAGCAGGCCATGGAAGTCCTGCTATTTCTGGCCAAAATTGTACATTTGTTTTCCAAACCAATTCCATCACCTTCATCTCTGCCTTACGGGCTGTTTGAGACATTCTTTGCGCATGAGACAACGCGCCTTTCTTCACCAACCCTTCCTTTGAACCTCTCAAGGGGCCTGGACGAAGCAACCGTGGAAAGTTGCCGGGGCAGCGCAGTCGGTGAAGAACTCCACGAAGGCTAGTTGGCGGAACGTGGTCGCATCGACGACCACCAGAGCTCGCCGGCATTCGTCGCTGGCGTGGACGAGCGGACTGAGGAGGACACCGTCGTCCTCAGCCTCAGAGCCGGGTCTTGGCACCATCACGGGTTCCGAAGGCACCCAGTCTGCGCAGTGCCAGCGCAGCCACCTGCCAGAGTCCAGGTCCAGTTTGCTAAGGAATATATCGTCCTCCCGGTGGTCGTCGGCTTGGCTCAACAGGTACGCGTACCGGTAGGGGCGACCATTGAAGAGCTCGTTGATGCGCGGCATATCTCCGCGCAGGCCACCTTCGCAGAAGCTGCGCATTGGGCGGATGAGCTGCGATGACACCGAAGAGCGCCCTGGCTGTAGGCGAAGGACGAAGCGCCGTACCTGGGAAAACAAGACTGAAAACTAAACCTTTCTACAGATTTTGCCTATCTGGTTTGGGTTTGAAGACCTATAATAAACTTTGACACATTTACAACTAAAAACTTTGATTTAGAACTCAACGTTAAACTTAAAAAGACGCTAGCTACTTCCCCCCGTCACCCCTGAATTAGGAGCCGAGCCGGCTTCGGAACGTTGGGTTTTAAGTTAAAGCTTTTTGTTGAAGATGTGTCAGAGTTTATTATAAGACTGAAAAAACAAGATGCGTTTAACTGGAAGTGTAGAAGACCAGCAGAATAATTATGCCACTCATGGGAGAAAACAATCTGCTCGTCTTCAACGGTATCGCGGTTAATGACTGAAAATGCTGCTCACGGATCGGGAACGTTATGCGCTCAGTGTACTGTATTCTCGCGCTTTCATGCGTATTCCTTAGAACTTTATGTCATCTCCAGGGATGATTGGTCATCCCCGTTTCTGGGATCATAAAAGCTGCAATAATCCTCATCGCTTGGAGTCAACGACTGCCAATTTTAGTCAAACATTTCTTCTCCTAATAAACAGTCTTTCGAGGCCTTCTGTTCCCACATAAAAAACCTAGTGTCTAGTTTTCACGGGCCTTTCAGCACTTCTGTACGTAGCTTCAGATCGTGGCATGCTTCTCACTTATTAGTGATGAACTTTGTTTGATTTTACTGTGCAGCGTAATTTCATAGAATAACTTTCTTTAATTTTCGAAGCACGCAATGGTTGCTTATTTGACTGTGAGGTGTTCTCGAAGTTTGTGGTGAGTTGGCTGCGTAGTAGCGGGCATATCAGCGCCAAGCTGGAGCAGGCACTGGTTCTTTCCTCGAAAAGGCTTGCGTAATCTAGCAGACCCCTAAACATGCAGAACTGCCGTCCTTCCTAGACACCTCCGCAAAGCGTTATTGATAGTGAATTTCTACAGGCAGTTCGGGTGTGAGTCGGGCGTCGTGACTCACGGCTATGTTCCGACAAATTGCTCATGTTCTTGTTCATATTTGCACTGTTTTGCGGCCGCAATCCTTACCCATAATACCCATATTCTTTCCCTTCCCCCTTATTAACTGAATGTGTGGAGTAGCCGACCGTAATATCATTACTAAGGTTTACCTCTCTGCCTTATAAAGAGAATAAAACCCTTCATTTCCTTCCATTTCAATTATAACCATTTCTTTTTCTGTGTCAACAGGGAAACTGAAAGAAGTGTCGTAGCGCCTGGCAACACATGCTTGACCCTTAGTACGAGTATGTTCCCATTGTCGAGTGCATTGCTAACTGGCCTTTCGCCTTGCCTTCTTAATAAAGTGGTTGGCAGCAATCCTGGCATCCTCTATAATTGTAGCCATTTACCATCCTTTAATTATTTTTTCTCTAGTAACTTGTTCAGCTCGCGGTACCTTTTGTCAGCCAGGGCTGCCAATGCGCTTAGCATTAAGTCTTCAAGTAATTTGTGACACTCTCATTGTTCAGGTGTAGCGCTAATTGGCCTCGGCTTTTTATTTTTTTATTCCTAAACAGTTGGCAGCATTATTTTCATACCCTTCCGCTTTACAAAACTTTGTGTTCTTATATTAGAAATTTTTCCTTGGAGCTGATTATCAACTCTAAATTTTCTTTATTTCTAATAAGCTCATTCTATAATTCAACTCTGATAACATTCCTCGAAGCTTTATACAAACATTGATTATGTGCTGTGGGATTCTCGTACCAGTTTTAGGTAGACTAGCCGAGTTGTGCAACACGAGCCGCTGTTTGGTATTGTAAACTTCGCTTTTGTGCAAGCTAAATTTTGCTACAAGGTTACGAAATATATGAACAAAACGAGTTTTGGTTGCGTATTTGAAGCCATCTTTTTCTTGGATTTAATGCTTTAAGTACACTATGATGCAGAATGCGTGCTACCGACGATATGTGCCCGTACACGTACACACCTTAGAGACCTAATCAGGAATGCACTAATACCACCGACATATATGACCAATACCATAGCATAACTGTTACAGGAATAGACAGATAGATGTATCGTTGTACTCGTCAATCGTTTCATAATGCAATAAAGAAAGATCACGCAACACTCTGGCGCAAACTACAGACACACACACTCCCCTCACCCCTGACCCTAGCCCACTATCACCCCTCCTTAACCACTCCTGTCTGCACCTTGGGCCCAGAACCATTCGCCTATTCCCTCCACATCCTCTCCCTCTGCACGGCGGACCCTCCCACACGCGGCCTAGAGGACCTCAAGACCTGGGAGGACTGGGAGACCCTGCTGCGCTCGGAGAACCCGGCCGTGCAGACAATCGCCACCGGCCGGGCTGCCAGTGTTATGGACCTTAGGGACATAAACACTTGAGTGCAGTGGGGTCGTGCGGAGACCCAGGGGCGTGTCCCGACTTCCTCTCCAACAATAAAGTTTCTCTCTCTCTCTCAATTATATTAATCTTTTTCTCCTATTGAAGTTTACGCTGGGGCTCTTTCGCCGAAATAAGTATTGGGACACATCAACTGTACTAAAAAATCACACTTATTAGGCTTGGAGCCGGTTCCTCACTATCAGGTCTACCCCTCACGTACCCCCTTTCTTGATTTAATTACGCTTGATATGCCGTGGTTCGCGAAGTCGAAAATATGTCTGGGTGGGAGGAAATCCACTTCCTACGCAAGTGGAATTTTTCTGCTCTATTCACCTGATTTTGGTAATACCTACTTTGCCGAAGAGATAACAAAACTAAATTCGTTTTACAACGGGTACAGCCTTGAGTGGAGGTTGTGCGTGCACTTGGTAAGGTAAATCTGACTAGTTTTGAGGCGGGAGACATATTTAGGCGACAGAACGCTGCTGCCATCTAGTGATACTTGACAAAACTTTACTTTGTCGTTCCATCCTATGTCGTGATGTGCCGCTGCAAAACGTAAAAATGTTGTCGTCTGCAATAGGGGGAAAGGTCAGAGTAAAACCAGCCTTTAATTCGGTGCACTTCGGAAAGTAGATTGACTAGATTTTTGTCTGTATATTTAGTTATATATTTATTTTTATTTATATTTAGTTTTTTTAAAGAAGTGAGCGGCCAGGCCTTTTTTTTTGTAGAAACAATGTTTTCTTCTTACTTGAACGACAATTCCGCAATCTGAAATGCAAGATTCTTAGTTAAGTAAAATTAAAAACATATCTGGCAACAATGTTAGCACTCTGAGCTTCCATCTAAGCATTTTGATCCTTCAGTCATATCATCTGCACATGCGAGCAAGCTCCAAAAACTGCCAATCTTATACAAGAGGCAAAAAGGATAACGACATTAGATACTCTCTTAACATCCAACTCCCGCAAGATAGCAAAAGCCAAAGTTTAGGAGGCCTTTTGGCTAACCTCAAGCAATAACACTGTTGACCGGCTTAAAGAAGTTGACTGGCGTCAAGTTTGCTGTCCTTACCGACCAGTATAGCAGGTTAAAATAAGCCTAGGACGCTAGAAATCTGCTAAAGAGACTCAAAAACGAGTTGAATGATGACTACATAGGTTCTGGCTATAGAATAAATCGGTCGACAGGTTTTAAGAGATAGCAAACGTTCGCTATGTAACCTGAAATTTTAATCTCAATTCTCTACAAAGGTTTTTTTTCTTAAACGGTGCCATTACACGAAACACGAGATGAAGCAGAAAGCCCACTTTAGCCTCCGCTTTAAACGATTATGTGGAGATACGCCTACTGAACCGGAAATAGGCAGGTGTAGCGAACTGTTTCGATTTTGTATATGGAAACACCACCCCAAGTCTTGCCATGAAGACAAAAAATCATACGCAATTTCTGTTCTAATTGTCCTATATAGTTCTGGATCAGTAGAAAAAGCACAGTTTACTAATAAAAACTGCATAAATATCAAGTCAGTATCACTATTCCTTTTTGATACATATGTACCGGAACATTACCTAAAATATGTGGGAATAATAGGGCTTATCCAAAACGCCTTAATGTAGTGGCAAATTTCTGTGCGGATGTGATAGTCGCAATGAGGGATCCCAACCTTAGCCAGGCCGCGCTCCAGGAGCAAACTATCTAGGGATCCTACAAGTTACTACAGAGGGTAGCAGAGGCTAGTCTCTATAATACTGCGCCGCCGCCCGTCTTGGGGCTGGCTAAGGGTGGGGCGGGAGGCGGGGGGGGGGGGGGGGGGGGCATCTCAGTCAAAGGTTGCCTCACGCGATCTCGCAGGACAGTCAAGCATGACAGGCTGCGATATTAGCGCCTGGGTTAAGAGATGCGAGCAATCTATATATGCAGATCTATGGATTAGCTCGAGAGAGCATTTGTTGTTTTTACCTTATTAAGCAGCTAACATTTCTTTCAACAAGACGCCAAGTATGCAGGGATTCTTGGGAACGTCGGCTAGCGCATTTTCTTTTGTCACCTGGATGTAACGATCGTACATGCGACTCACAATGAATGAAGTAAACATACGATTCATGACAGAATGGCGCCTATAATTCCCCAGTGCACACAAAACCGTGACGCCTAAACTTCCTCCGCAAAGTTAAAATAATGTGATGCAGTCAAGCTGAGTTATAACGAACCAGACAGTCGCACGAAGTGCATTCATTGTATCCGACCTTCGTAGTAAGTGGGCTTTCCATACTGAACCCTACAATTCCGTTGGAAGCAGAGTTTGTTTATTGGTACCCTTTGCGAAAAGTGTAATGTCTCCAAGTGTGGGCATTTGGAGTTTATTGTTAGGAGAGCAAGAGGACTAATACCCTGAAGCGCGTTTCACGCGGGGAACCGTGCCTATACACGCCTCGACAATTTCGCCTCTCAGCGCCTGCGCAGCTACACAGCGCTGCTGTTGCACCGTCAAGATTTAGTTCTAGCGCGATAGCGTTAAGGGGCTCGTCTTCCAGGAAATCCGGCCTCCGCGTAGTCGGCGTCGTTGAGCGTGAACGAAAAATCCTAGGAGGCAGGTGGGCCACTTAGGTCAGGTCACGTGACACAACCTGCCCACCGCATAGTGAGAAAACTGCCCGTGTGGCAGGTCACAGAAAATGTGGGATTGATCGCTCGGGAACAGCAACCTGAGCCGCAAGAGGCCCACCGCTGGGAGCACCGGCCATCGCAGTGCAGTGGCGCATCACTTATTAACTGCTGCACATAGAACAGAATTCTGGACAAAAGAATTTTTTAACGGGAAAAAGTTTACGAGCGCAATGTTTTCACATATTTTAAGATTTAGCTGCAACAATCAATATACGCAGACCTACCTTCGACAGGCTTGCATTTTTTGCTATTGACATTCTTGCTATTTGTCAAAAGCGCTCCTCATTGGTTTAATAGGCAGTCATAACTGCTAAATCCCAGCGATGGAAGCCCTATAAAGTGAAGATTTTGCTGCATATCGGATGCATGGATTATTACCTTTGATATCTTTTTACCGCTACCTTGCAGTTTTCAAATAGTCCAAAATTTTGTCGAAGTTTTGTCCAAGGAAAAGTCCACGGAAAAGGAAAAGTCCTTGTCGGGCAGGGAAATCTTTGAAGGAGCGCCATTTAATTTCATCGAGTGCAGTGGCTTTGTTTACAAACAAAGAAGTTTTTGCCTGAAGCTAGTACGTGGAACAATGCAATTTTAAAGCACGTATTACAAACATGATACATTTTTTGTATAAAAATGCTGCCAATGATGCCTGCCTCATAAGCGGAATTTAGCGCGGTGTTTTTGCTTTTAGTAGATTCGGCCAGATTGCTGCTGAAAAAAAAAACAATTGTGATATCGATAAGTTGATGTTAAAAACCATGCTAGGATTTTCAAAGACCAATTTTAAGAATAATAAAAAATATTTTATCTGAGTAAGAAAGCCTCTTCAGGAACATTTCGACACCGGCGAATATAACTGTTTCTTTTAAAAAAAGCGTGCTACTTATCGGGGTCAATAACTAATATTTCTTACTGGACCTTTAATCTAGACTATCTGGTAGTCAGGGCTAATGGCGAATTCCTATCCATGGATAACAGGACGCCATATCTGCTTTTAAAACCCAAAAGGTAACCCTCTGAATGTCGGCAGAGTGGGGAAGTGCAGTGCTTCTTTTCGCACAAAACAAAGACAGAGCGCATGAAACAGGAGGAAAGCTCAGCGCAAACTCAAGCCACTACAGTGTTGCAACGCCTATACGGTGTTCATTTCGAACCGCTTCCGCTAATGCACAGCGGAGAAATATTTCTCTTACTTTGTGGTTTGGCCCACGAAATAGGATATGTAGTCATCACCAACTAAAGGGTTGTCGTTTTTGAGAGGCGGCGCAATACAAAGCGCATGCCGGAGTAAAGCAGCACAGGTGGTTCGAAGGTGGAGTCGTACAGGCTTTGTAACACGCCACCAGCGGACGTTGCGTTTGCCTTAAACTTTCTGTTCCCATCATGCAATTTTTTTCGGTCTTATGAGGGGAAAAAAAACAGCACGAGATTTTCCGGCGCTGCAGGATTTTCCGTAACGAGATTTTTTTTTTTGTCTCGAAAACAGATTCGACGCCTTTTTGTCTGTGGTTACAAACTCCCCATTGCCCTAGTCATAAGGCTGCAAATTAAAAAAAAGGTCAGTCGGTTAACTTCACGTAATTAGCTAATTAATTAGCATGGTTCCTAAAATTACTGACCCCGCGGCTAGAAGCTTGTTACTGAAAAGGCTTTCTTTTCTTCGTTTCGACTGCCGTGCTTCTAGAAAATTTTGAAAGTGCTTGCTGAAACTCGGTAGAACGAACTAATGGGCGACACCTGGGCGCCACAGAGGGAGGTAGGGTCATGAGATTATGTAACTGGCTAGGATAGGATACGTGTGATCTAAAACGGGCACGAATTATATGAAAGGGAGAAGTCGTTACAGTGAACGCATCTTCGTTGACAACGATGATGATTCAGAATCAAAACTGATTTCTTTGCAGACACAGTCTTGCAAAAATTCTGACATTTTGGCGTCCAGAGTTGTGGGCTGTTGGTAAGCAAAGGAAAGATTGGAGTCCGATTGGAGCCGGCAAGGAATCCGCAGCCGTCGTGACACAACGGCCACGCAATCCTTTTATTTTTAAAAGTCCCGGTATGCATTTCAAAGAGCCTCTGGAATTTCCTCCGCTTTGCGCTGGAGGAAGAAAAAAGACCACGGCATTAAAAAAAAAACACGGTGATGGCAGTGATGTGCGTACAGTACAGTCTTCGAATATTGTTCAAACTGGTTTACACACTTGTCTTTTTTCTAACGGCAGTCGCCTGGTATGTGGCAGCTTTCCGTGCTTTCGTGCGTCTCCGAATGCATTGTTGCAACTCCCGATTCTCTCACTGATACTCACTCCATAAATGTTATATTTTCTAGGTGATCATTTTGCAGTGGATGCTGCGAAGACATTATATCGGAGCAACATTTGTTTTGAGTTTGCCAGGTACTCTGTCCAATGCCATTCATTTAATGTTGGCGGCTAATTGGGCACAGTCACATCGCAGGCCATTATTTTCCTTACAAAGCTTCCTGTGTGTTTTTTTTTATTTTTTACAATGCATTCAACATTGAGAGAGCAGTGCACTAAGATGGAGAACGAGCCTTGTAAAGTTAGGTCTTGCAAATACGGCCATGTGCACGTTATGGCAAATGCTTTTACATGTGTAATCAATGGTTGGTCGCTGCTGAAAGCTGACGAAGGCTTTCAAGCAATTCCCTGCTTGTTCATTCGAACCGCTAGCTGCATTATATCGCAGTCATCCTCCAATGCTTGTGAGGCACCAGAAACGTTAAAAACAGGAAATGCATGACGTGTAAACTGCCGTGGGAGCTAATGCCTATAAATGGATCTTTCGTGCTTTGAATACCATACAAGAAAGCGCTGGGCACTTCTCTTTAGTAAGACATCTTTTACTCTGAGCGTATAAGCGAAGTAACGAGTGGTGCAAACGGGACAAGCTGCTTTCAGTGAAACAATAAAGTACGAATATCAGTGGTGGTTGCGTTTAATTACTTAAAACATGGTTGCCTTTAATTAGGTAAACACAGATACTTAAAACCACCCAAAAATGTACTCTAGCAACGCTACACTCTACGCGTGCTTTTTCTCTCTTCTCTTACCTGCGTCTGCAGCACCTTTCTTTCTAGATAACAATATCATCAATCCTACCTTTCAGAGAAGCAATCTTTCAATTACTTGAGCTTTAGACCGCCGCCTATGGCATAATCCTTCGTTTCTGATAGCGCTGAGATAAAATAATTGGAGGACATAAGCGTATGATGCCGGTGACCTTTTACCTGAGCAAAGCGTGTCTTTGGCGTCCAGCCATCGAAGTAGACGTACATGGAGCGGATCAAGGCGTCGTCGACATATGCGCATACATCAACGACTACCTCCTGGCTACCCTGCTGCTCAAAGGCGTTGACATGATGGAAGACGAACAGCGGTTCAGTCTCGATGTTGGCCGAGTGAAGGGCACCCGTCTTGCGATCTACGATATGAAAGCGTGTTTTTCTCTCGGGATCAAACTTCATGCAGCTGACGAAACCTTGCGCTCCCATTGGTTTCGACAGAAGCAGCCTTGGAAGGTTGATAATGAGGGACTGTTCGAGGAGTACGAGCCAGTTCTCGGTGATGGCAAAGCTGTGTATGTAGCTGGGGTAGAGTCGCGAACTCATGGGAACCTCGGCCATCACTCGAGCGCTCTCCAGGAAGCTCTTGCAGCCGTTCATTTCTTCCGACTTCGGGAAGCGGAGTATTACGTACTTGGGGCGTGGCGGCGTAAAGCGGGTTCCGACTAGGTACGTGTACCCATCGTAGGTGTGCGGGTGGGCCGCTATCGTGTGTAAGGATGCAACGTTCCTGAGGTCGCTTCGGCCCATCGTATCCAAGGTGCGGGCGTCGACGCGATGCAGGAACGGCGACTCGGTCAAAGCACACAGCTGGTCTCCTATCGGCGTGACGTTCACCAGAGCGTTATCCGTGAAGTCCCCGACCAAGGAGAGATGTGAGATGAAGCGCTGGAGCACACCTCCGCATGGGTTCGCGGAGGCAGCAGTGCCGAACTCGGAGACAACGATGCGACCATCCCGGTGGTTGCGCTGGAAGGTCTCGCTTTGCAGGAACCGGTGCCGGTACCAGGCGCGACCGTCGCTCAGTATGAACTCGCGTAGAAGGGCGAGTCCGTCGAAGGCGTGCCGGTACCGGTCCGGACCGACGGACGCCTGGCCAGGGCCATTGACGAGAAAGCTTCCCCTCAGCCAACGAGGGATCTCTCCCTTCACGACGCCTTCCACAGGGTGTTTGATCTCCCTGGCTGCCGTACGAGCATATAGTTGACTGTAAGCAAAAGTCGCTCTGCGAATGGTCTGGGTGGCGTCTTTCATCTGTATGCAAGCGCTGCGACGGCTCTGGATGGCGCAGGTAAAGAATGAAAGCGTCTCGCGCTACGCAATCCTTTCTTATTAGCCGTCAGTACCAGGAAGTTTCTCCGGAGGCTCCCTTAGGGGGTGCTACTATGAATATATGCCTCACCTTGTTATTCCACGCACAACTATTGCTGTTGGCAAGTTTTCAGCTGGGAAAGAGCCTGCTGAAGCTCAGGTTTGAATAAAGTGCATCACCAAACATACCCACCCTAGCGCGGACAAATGACATTTATCCTTGTAGCGAAGCTGTGCCCCGTGTTTACGTACCCCATCCAACCACGTCAGAAGCCAGATGTGATACTTTCATCTGATGCGATTTCAGACCTTGCCGCATACGTAAACAGAACGGGTTGCCGGCGTGGAGCAGGGTAGCAGGTGGGGTATACAGGGTCAAAAAATATGATAATAGCGTATGTGATGGAGACACCTTGAATTCTCTCTACGAAGAACAGACGGCGACGGATTTAGTTGCGCTTCTCTCACGCATACATTTTCGACCTTTTAAGACTACCTTTCCTACCACACATTCGATATCGTTGTACGGGGTGTATAAATAACAAGACTTTTGTTAACCGCGCGCGACCCATTTTCACTGTCATTTCAGCGCAAGACTCCGGCCACCGTATCAGTTGGCGTTATTACCTGATTGATCCGTTCCTGTGGCCTGTTTTAAGACTGTCACATTCTTTGTGGCTCTTAATAAATGTTTTTCCATGTAAGCCACTTGTGTGCGCACAAACGTAATGCTTCGTTACATGCTGCTGGCTCGGATAGAAATTAGAGCTCATGCTTTAGCAGCTTTATTTTGATACTAATCATCTTATTGCGCGATTAGAAGAGCATCGAATGGAGAAGAGTAATTCTTCAGCTAACGGTTCACATCGCAAAGCACTTCCAATCATGACATGGGATCTTTTTTCTCTCGAGGCAATGGTGATTTAGTAAGACGTGCGTAAGGAAGACTGAAGTGACGGATTGCAGACCTGTGAGAAAAGCACGGTTAACGCCGAGTGTGCAGAACACACGGCTTATAATGTAGCCGTTAAGGCTGGCTGAAACATGCGATAAAATTGGTCATGGTGAAGCCCCGAACGATGGTGCTTTTAGAGGCTGCGATTGTTTGCGCGTAAAACGATTTATGTCGGCTACTCAATCAATGCATGGCCTGCCTGAAGTGTCTATGATTTCTTATTGGCGGTGCTGCTAGTTGTCTAGAAAATAAAAAAAAACTAAAAGAAATGTATGCCATCAACAGAAACTTCAACACCTCCCACGGGGTTTTTTTCGGCGGCCATGGAAAACAAAATATCTTTGAGAATTAATACGCCCAAAGAAAAAAGAAACTGCAAAGGGAATGTATTAAAGAGATGGACGAGCTAGATGTAACTATGCACAAACAAACACGCACAAAAGGAGAAAAAAATAAATCTACTCGCGTGCGATGCCGTATCGCAGCGCTCAGATATACGCATATGACTACTGCGTAATTGTATACACATATTGCAAACACAATCTACTCCGTTGAGCTTGGAATCATATTGACATTGAAGATTGTAAAGGTTTACACTCTTTCTCCGGATTCTCATCTTAAGTGGAAAAATCAATGATACAATGTAGGAGCGAATAAAAATTGCCAAATTTTTCCCCACTTGCAAGGAGCGCGGGAATGGCAATTGTCTTTTATTAATATTTATTTAAGCAAGAAATGGCGTCTGCCGCTGTCGCATGTTGCCGACACCTTGTCTTTTCTCACTGTGCATATTATTAATAAAGACGTTATCATTACAGAGGCTCTATTTCTCTCCATATATTTCCGACAGCTTGCCTCCTACGGGTCTACCCGCGCTAACTACTCGAATAACTTGGCAGTGCTTTTATCTTAGTTGTTGAAGGTACGGATTTCATAGGAGAGTGTCCAGAGAGAGGAGAAGACAGTATTTGTAACAACGCATCTCTGCGGGAGCAACGAACTAAAAAACCTATAAACATGGAACAGGGAGAAGAGCTTCCAAGCAGGACGAGAGATAAGAGGATACCAGGGCCTGCTACACAGCACATTACTCTGGCCTCCAAACTAAACGAACTATAAACTAAACGAAATATGAGTTTTTAAAACAATATGAAAGCGAAAAAAAGACTAATGCGTATGAGGGACGAAGTTTTGCTCATGAACAGCATTGAGGCCGACATTCATCACTTACTCTGGGACTGCCCAGCTCTCAAGCCTACAAGGATCCGGCACCTGATGGTAGCGGGTCTTTCATCGAGAAACCCGGCTTCATACATTGCCTGGACACGGGGACCGTACCATCGTTCTCTACTGGACTTCATCAAATCAGCAAACCTTTCTCCATTCATTTAATCTCTACTACATCGTTCATACTACACCCATCATTGATGCCCTGGGGCAATAAATTTAGCTTAAAAAAACAGTTCGCTGCCAATGCCTTCGTTTCCTTGCGAGTCTGCGCCCGATCATTGCGTCATATTTTCGACTGTAAATACCTCACCGCTCATGTACTGCTCACTGCAAACAAGAAAAACATGCGGGCTTTGAAACATTTTATTTTTTCGACAACGGGGACCGATTCTTAACTTCATCGGAGATACTTGCGTTGCGAAAACACGAAACATACTGTCGGGTGCTAGTGCTCCGATGTTTGTATATTGAGCCAGCGTATTGCTTCGCTGGCTCAGTTTCCACTTTCGGGGCACTTACGTACAAAATATCTGTATATCTCACCGAACAGCACCTGTAAAGAGGAAAATGCAAGGAAAACGAATACGATAACATGGCAAGACGAATCGGCGGTTCCCCAATTGCACTCGTTGCCAACGGCGATGCGCTCTTACCTACACAAATATACACCAGGAAATCGAGCATTTTCCTATCCGAATATCGAGCGTGCAGTGTACCACAATTTTATATGTGAGGCTGACATAATTGTGAACTTCGTGTACTATTAACGCGTTTACATACGCGCGTTCTAACAATAATATCGCGGAATCCTTCGAAAAAATTGCATGCTAGCTCGTGAAGACTGATTTATGCATGGTACTGCTGCCATGATATTTAGCATTTCTGTGCCTATTTTTTTTGTTGCATTTCTGTGTTTACAAAACCAATAGAAAATACTTTAGGTTTCGTAAGCACCGCTAACAGCTTGTAAACAAGTTCGTACGATGTGCATGTGAGCGTTTTAGAGCGGTGTCTGAATGCATGTACACAACCCGATAACGATCTGCGAGCATTAAACCTTGCCGTTTTGAAAAATAACAATAACGCATTCAGTAAAGCCTTCAGTGGATGCAAATACAAGCATTCATGCGATCCATTCCTTGGCTCGAAGAGGGAGAGCTGAGCGGCTCTCCGCGACATGAAGCCCAATCACGTTTAAGTTCCTCTAGGGATGAAATTAGGGCCTTCACATTTCCTTCGAAGCTTTGGCCAAACCATAGTGTCGTCTGCCCACTCCTTCACAACCGTACCAGCCGAAACACTGCCTGTCAGAACCGGACAATCGGGCGCCGCAGCCGTCGCGAAGAGGTGCGCGCTGAGCAGTCAGGAGGCGTATAATGGCGGCGTGATCACGTGATCAAAGATGGCAGCCCCCATGATACGGCGCTGTAAAGCCTGTATAAAATGTGTTGTGAACCTCAGCGCCGCACTCTGTCGAGCTAAAATGAACGGCTATTTGCATTCTGACAGTAGAGCAAGCTTTTTTGAGTGTGACCAGCAATCACGTGCCACACCTCTGTTCAGGCGGCACAAGTCGAACCAGATCGCATTTCAATTCCACACGGCTGAGCGAAAGAGCAACAACTGGGACACTAAAACAGAAAAAGTTTGCGATTAAGCAAATAAATTCAAAAACATCGCGTAGCCAGTCTACAGACATCCTGGATGTCGAACTGCATAGACCCTAGTGGGCCATGGGACAAAGCAATGTCGAGTCTGGTCTGGGCACAGTGTCTTTCATAGGAAATGACTCTCATACATTACCTCGATCTCAGTGCCGCCAACATTGTGTGCGTACATTGCAAGGATAAGTGATATATCGATTATGGAAGGTCGTCTTATTTTGTCCTGTGCACTGTCTCATTATGTAATACGGAGTGTGCAAAATGCGGTGTTTTGAAGTTGTAAATTAAATTAAATTTTACTGTTTGCTATTCAGCTGGATTTTTAGAATCTGGTCACCCTAACGATAGGACGGAAGGAAATAATACGTATTTGTTTTTCATCATCATCATCAGCAGCCTGACTACGCCCACTGAAAAATAAAGGCCTGTCCGATATGTCCGTAATTAACCCTACCCTTTGCCAACTGCGGCCACCCTATCCCTGCGACCTTTTTAATCTCACCCACCCACTTAACTCTCTGCCGCGCCTTGCTACGCTTGCCTTCTCTTGGAATCCACTCCGTTAATCTTAATGACCAGCAGCTGTCTTGCCTTCGCATTACAGGCCCTGCCCAAGCCCAATTATTTGTCTTGATTCGGACTAGGATGGCATTAAACAGTGCTTCATTCCTCACCCACTTCACCCGCTTCCGGTCTGACGTTACACCTATAATTATTCATTCCATGGCTCGCTGTGCTTTCCTTACCTTAAGCTGAACCCTTTTCGTTAGCCCCCACGTTTCCGCCCCGTAAGTGAGTACCGGTAAGATACAGTGGTTGTATACTTTTCTTTTAAGGGATATTGGTAAACTGCCATTCATTATCTGAGAGAACCTACCAAATGCGCTCCGCCCCAATATTATTCTTCTAGTTACTTCGCACCCATTATTCGGATTTGCGGTCACTGCCTGCCCTATGTAGACGTATTCTCTTACCACTTCCAACATCTCCCTAACAATATTAAGCTGGCGTTCTTTTCCAAGACTGTTGAACATTGCTTTGGTTTTCTACACATTAATTTTTAGACCCAAAATACTACTCTGCCTCTCTAACTCGCTGATCATATTTTGCATTTAAGTTTACAGATATAAGTGAACAAAACATAATGGCGGTGATTTGCGAATTAGAGTCACCTTTGCTCCATTTCCCTAAAAGCTATTCCCGTTCTGAATTTCTCTCTAAAGAAAAGTGCTGTATGGTACTTGTCATTGAAATGACTGAAAACTGACGCATTTCTCCAGGGTGTTGGAGCTCTGTCTGGAACCCGCAAAGGTCTGTGTTTGAATCCCGCAGCCTCTGGAAACGCCCTGCGTTTTTTGAAGGCACAAGCGTCACAAGCGAGTTGGTGCTTGGCATTCGGAGTTCAAAAACGGAGGCAAAAGGCGCCAGCCTTTTCTGGACCATGGAATCGACGCTAGATCTGAGCGCGTGTTTAGATCTTGATTTGCGTTTGATTTGTGCTGCTAAATAAAATAGTCTCTGTCGTACTCTTGACAGTGCAGTGCGATTTGGAAAGGTAAAGTGAGGAGATGGCTATGCGCATACCGGGAGTCCATACTGATGCGGCAAAAAGAAGGGAACTTTAAGGCAAATCTTTATTTATTAGACAGTTTGAGTTGACCGGAGCGACGGTCCCGCTCCGCTTAATGTAGCACGGTAAGTGGTAGTGGAGCGCTTACACCGAAAGTGTTTTTATTTGCCCCGCCGCGGTGGCTCAGTGGTTAGAGCGCTCGACTACTTATCCGGAGTTCCCGGGTTCGAACCCGACCGCGGCGGCTGCGTTTTTATGGAGGCAAAACGCTAAGGCGCCCGTGTGCTGTGCGATGTCAGTGCACGTTAAAGATCCCCAGGTGGTCGAAATTATTCCGGAGCCCTCCACTACGGCACCTATCTCTTCGTTTCTTCTTTCACTCCTTCCTTTATCCCTTCCCTTACGGCGCGGTTCAGGTGTCCAACGATATATGAGACAGATACTCCGCCATTTGCTTTCCCCCCCAAAAACCTATTATTATTATGCACGCGAAAAGAATTCCCCTTATCGGAGGGTTCTCGTAGCGCCCTCTGTGCAACTAAACTGGAAGCAATACTTCTGATAAACTATATCAGGTCATTATTTCGTTCTACACTGTAAAACATGCTCTTTATTCTACCATTGTATATGCAGTTGAAAATAATTGAGGCAGCGGAAATGTTTTTAACATATACTGATGTAATCAGACAGGTCGGGTCTTCTCGATATCCAAAGCAAGCCAACCGCAACTCTAGCCTAGGTTGTACTAGTTTTTCCGGCGTTGATCTTGATTTCACGAGCCACTGTATGTATGTACTACATACATCTTCTTCATTTGCTGGATCTACAAAGACGATGTCAAAGCCGGATTAGCACCGCTGGCGGAAAAAGTCGAAGCCGAGTTCTGCCTCCTTGCCTCCCTTGGGACAGCCATCTTGCTCCGCTGCCGGGGGCCGTCTCCCTAGGCTCGCTGGGCTAGGGTCGTCAGCGAACGGAACGGGAGGTGCGCTCCGGTAGCCCGCTCAGGGCCAAGCGGGCTGCGCATGCGCGGTCGTGTTCCCGCTGGCCTGCCTGAGCGGAGCAGGACCGCCGCTCCGATCAGCTTTACTGTCTATTAAACAAGCCCAAAACTGTTGGAACATTCAATGAAACAGAGGATATGCAGAGCTTGGAGCGTAAAATTCACATCTGCAGTCGCGCAAGATCAATAACAAGGATGAAAAAGATATTATATCATAGTCCGGAAGGTGGTGGGGAAGGAAAATTATCCTAAATTATTGTAGTAACGGTCTGTTCGAACGCTAAGAGGTCCACAGTCTTTGTATTTTTGAAACATGAATTTCACTTGGAAACAAACGTGAATATTGTAGGAGGGAAGAGAATAATCTGTGAAACGCCACGAGAAGTCGTGGTCTCCGTAGAAAGGCACTTTGCCATTTATCTTAAGAATTCGATTCTTGCACGAAAGCAATGAGAATTAGCAAAAAACCGTGGCGCGTTAAGCAGCAAACTGCAGGCTTCTATAGTCATAGATGAGATCAGGCATGTAGCCCGAAATTTTTTTTTTTTGGGAAGGGCCTTAGGTAATTTCCTATAGCTAGCGGGGGGGGGGGGGGTTATGAATTATATGGAGTCTGTATGGAAGGCATGGAGTCGATATAGACTGCATGGGCAGCGCATACGAAAACTTACGAGCACCCTATGACGCCATGCCGATGAAAATTATATGGAAATTGTATGGAAGGCTTTTGGACAGCATACGGAGAACATATAAAGAACATTAGGACCCCCATCTATATATTTTCATATATTATGGACTCCATAATCCCAATATGAACGGCTCATGTGGTACGTTTAAGTAGGGACGCTGCTCTACGCTGTAACGAGCCATCGTCATCATAAAGCAAAGATAGAGAACCTCGGCTGGAGCAGGAAACAAGTAACAGGAAAAATGGCCATGCTAAGTGCCGGCCAGGTAAGCCAAATGAATGCATGCGTAGCAAAACCTGCCGCCAAATAAGTCTACAACAGCCTTGGATAGAGAAATAGGCAAGTGCAACGCCTCACCAGAAATCACTTGCCGAGGCTGCCCACACGGCGCCCTCATCCATTAACGGCTTCCTTTTCATGTCAGTGTTTTATTGATGACATTGCATCAACGTTTTGTAGTTGCGAAACACACACACGTGCGCATCATCAAGGCAAAGAAAGGCCGAGAAAAAAAATGGAAAGGATACTGAGACGCCGCTGACCGCAAGCAGTTTTAATTATGCACTGTTGCTCAACTGTGGACACAAGGCGTCTAGACAAACTAGTACCAGGAGCCGGTTATCATTGAAGTCAGCTTCACATCTACGTAAGAACCGCGGGGCACTGGAATTTTCCTCGACAGGACGTTGTGTCGCAGTAACAACAAAATAAAAGAATGTCACTTCAATAGGAGACCGCAGCTCTCATGGGGCGCTGCAGGTGCCAGTGAAAAGCGCCCTCTGCGGCCGACTCCTCATAACTGAACGGGCAGGTCATTCACCCCTCCCATTGAGTAGCTGCGCGAGTAGCGCAGGGTTCATTTTCAAAGGGGCCAGTTCTGCACCTGCTTTGCACGTGTTGGCCTGCCTGCAAATCTGTATGTGCAGTCACGTGCTTTTTCCCTCGTGCTTGAACGCTGACAAGCTTCAGAGAATTAGGAAAACGTACACTCTGAGATGTGGGCTCAAAGAAATAGTGGACTTTGAATTTTTTTTCGCAGCGCAAACCTGAAAAAAGGATGACTGCTAGTGGATCATGTTCACTTCGTGGAGCACATTTTTGATGAAAACGCCATTACCGTAACAGCGAATGTTTGTCACAATTTAAATGACAAATTAAAGATAATTAAATACGTTTTTTTTGGCATAGTAATTATCGCAAAAAACTTAATTTTGGGTAATGGCTGAGCAGATCGATGCACGCAATTTTGTTTGCCAAGTAGTTAGGATTTCGTTGCGTTCTTCGCTCAATAATAATGAAAATAAATCATATTTAAAGAAAGAATAAAGTGTGCCCAAGACGGTACGCGAGGCTGGAGAGAAGAACGAGAACATGTACGAAAGGCCCCAACGAGCTGTTCGCTTATGGGTGACCAAAAAAAAAAAGCTCTAGTTTGGCTAATGACTACCATTCAGATAAGCGGTTGTAATATTTATTTTAACGCAAATTACAGCGCATACGCATCCCCAAAACAAATTATTTGCAGAGCCATCGCTCATATGCAAACGCTCATTCATGTGCAAGAAAAGGTTTTGACTACTTCTGTAAAGACTTTTTTTTACATGCAGTAAAGTAACTTTGGAAAATGAGCCGGGCTTCACATGTCAGAACGCTGAGGCGGTCACTGATCTTTCATCACACAGTTCTACACGTAAGTCTCCAAATAATTCTTCACAGTACCTGGCTGACAGGGGGCTTTACTCGAAAAAAAAAATGATAGTCTTTAGCGCAAGCTCTACTACTAAACACTGCATGCTCAGTGAATTAAAACGAAAACGCGTCAGAAACAATATTACACGTGGGATATACGCAACATGTTTAGCAAGAGCAGAAAGTTTACTGGACCCTGCGCACAGCTGTTATCCCGACTTTCACTCTCTCGGTATCAACCATTTCATTGAATTTTTGTACGGGAAAGAGCTAAGATTGCAAGATTTTACTATAACAATCAATATGTCCTCAAATCTCCCGTCGACAGGCTTGCATTTTTTTTTCTATTAACGTGCCTGCTTACGTCAAAAGCGTTCCTCATTGTTTTCTCTAGCAGTCTTAAATACTCGATGCGGGAGATAAAAAGTTTTAAAAGATATTGCTACAGAAATTTTTCAATAGTAGTAGTTGGCATTTTTCCAACATTCAAAGTTTTGTCCAAGAATTCAGGAAATGTGCATGAAATCGGTACGATTTCACGGGAAGCTCTTATCCCTTGATGTTCAAGGAACTATTGTGACAGTCCCTAAATATTCAAGAACTTTCGGTACTCTTCGAACGCCGCAGAATTCCGGCCATGCCTCACCACAAAACAGCAGCAGCACGTCTTTTGTGCATATCCGAGCAGGACAGCACGTGAACACAATGAAGGAGAGCGTGCCAGCGGTGAGAGCAGCACGCTTACCCGTAGAGATGCTGCCAACTCAATGTGCTCCGCCGGCGATGTGTCTGGGCAGAATTTCGTAAATAACCGCCAGGGGAGATTGTGATAAGAACACAAAGTTGGGCAAGTTGGTGTGGATTCATACTTTGCAGCGCAAAGAAACGAGGAAAAGCGAACGAGGAGACACAACACAAGCGAAGACTATCAACTGAATTTTTATTTACAGAAAGGAAGCTTTATAGGCGTAAGAAAATCACAAAAAACAAAAGAAATACAAAACACACACAAAAACCACAAAATAAGGAAACACAGCAACCGATTTCCACGCGTGCAAAGGAACCAATGACATTTCATTCCTGCATGATATAATATTACAACAGAAAAATAAAAGCAATCGCATCAGGCCGACTCCCCCTACTGTATATACTCTCACTCAAGAAACTGCGCAGAAACGGAACCTCCCTATGCTGCCGTCTCACCGACAGTGATGCGGCTTCTTTTTTAATCAAGTAAGCTTCTATCAGCTCACGGCATATCTTGTCACTGTGCCTGAACAAGATACTTTTCCTATCTAGGTGAGGAAAGCAATCTTTGGTACCCCTGCAGTGCAATGCGAGGTTGGAGGACATAGCGCCTTTCAATGATCTGCGGTGTTCCGCTAGACGCTCATTGATACATCGACCAGTCTGGCCAGTCTTACCACATGAAAGCAGAACGCGATGCACAGCACCTGTGTCACAATTTGTGAGCCTATTTCTGTGGGCTATCGTGCAATACTCCTTGCGGTCACCACCATACTTAAGCTTTCTGCGCACTCCACAGCACACACTAGCGAGCTTATTCTTCGCGGTGGAAACAACGTTCACTCCGTACCTCGCCCCCAGTTTCACTAGGCAGAGTGAAATGCCGTAGTCTCTTCCTGGGACAAATGCGCAGGTTTAAGGAAGCCGGTTTTCCTGATCAGACTCCGGCGAGAGTCGCTGAAACGACCTCGGCCAGGACAGGTAGGCCCGCGGTCTTCGTGAAAGAGAACGGCGCGGAAATACGAATGGTAGGAATTGCCCACGTCCACGGCATTGCAGGTCGCTTAAAGAAAGTGAAGGCGAGGAACGGGGTGAACGTTGTTTTCACCGCGAAGAATAAGCTCGGTGGTGTGTGCAGTTCTGTGCGCAGAATGCTGGAGTATGGTGGTGACCACTCAAGGAGCAATTGCAGATAGCCCACAGAAATAGGCTCACAAATTGTGACACACGTGTTTTGTATCGCGTTCCGCTTTCATGTGGTAAGAATTACATCGGCCGGACCGGTCGATGTATCATTGAGCGTCTAGCGGAACACCGCAGCTCACTGAAAGGCGCTCTGTCCTTCTACCTCGCATTGCACTGCAGGGGTAGCAATAATTGCTTTCCTCACCTAGATAGGACAAGTATCTTGATCAGGCACATTGATAAGATATGCCGGGAGTTGATAGAAGCTTAGTTAATTGATTCAAAAAGAAGCAGACGCGTGTGCCGCATCGCCGTCGGTCGGCCTGCAAGATAAGGAGGTTCCGTTTCTGTGCAGTTTCTTGAGTGAGAGTACAGACAGTAGGGGGAGTCGGCCTGATGCGATCGCTTTTGTTTTCCTGTTGTGGTTGTGTTCTTATATCACGCAGGAATGAAATGTCATTGATTTCCTTTGCACGCGTGGAAACAGGTTGCTGTGTTTCCTTTTTTTGGATTATTTGTTTTTCTTACGTGTATAAAGCTTCCTTTCTGTGAATAAAAATTCAGTTGATATTCTGTGCTTGTGTTGTGCCTCCTTGTTCGCTTTTGGCCTTGTTTTTTTTTGCACTGCTTAGTATGAGATTATGATGAATTGATTTTAATAAAATAATAATAAAAACTAAGGAAAAGATTTTTGTCCAGCCCCGGCATCTGCCAGCGATACTAAAGCACCTGAGCTGGAGCAGTGGAAATAAAGGATAACACGTAGAACAGAGAAACGAAATGAAAGAGATGAGGGGACAGGAAGAGTGGATAGGAGGAGAAGTAAAAACAACAAAAAAACTATTTGCACAATATTAAGTATGTACAGGTTGCGCGCATGATTAGCTCATGATAAAGCGATAAAAACACACGCGCACGACACTTTGTTGACTACAGCTGGAGTGGGGCGTGCCCGAGGAGAGGCAGAGCAGGTGCAGTGGGGGAAAACTTTTGGTGCGCAGTCCCTATAGAGGAAGGAAGTTGATTCCTTTTGTTCATTCTGCTCATGCCACTGCCCAGCCCCGGTGGTGATGCATATAACAAATCGCGATGCCTTCGGTATTTCGGGAGGGACATCGGACTCCTGTCCTTCGACGAAGGGGCTTGGTGATATACATGCACTCACCCTCCGTGGTGGCTCAGAGAAATCAGCGTTAAGCTGCTGAACAAATGTTGGTGGGATCGAATTCTGATCCCGGTGCCCGCAGTTCGATAAAAATGAAATCTAGACATCCTCATGTGCTGTGCGATCTCCTCCCTCGTTATAAGACCCCTGATAGTCTCGTGATGGTCTCAATATGAAGAAATAGGCTTGGGCAGTGCACGTAATGTGAAGGCAAGATAACCGCGGGCCCTTAAGAGTAACCGAGTGGATTGCAAGAGAAGGCAAGCGTAGCGGGATACGGCAGAAAGTTAGAGCTGGCGAAGGTCAGGGTTAATTGGAGAGACATGGGAGAGGGGTTTTTTGTGCAGTGGGTGTAGTCAGGCTTGAAGATGATGGTTCGAATGCATCCGTAGTCCTGACTACGGTGTTCTTCGTAGCTCTCGCGAAGCTTCGTCAAATCAAACCCTATATAACACATCGCATTAAAAGTGCCTGATAGGAGAATCCGAACCATCCTACCTATCCATGGCCCTGATTAAAGCCGGGCTTTCTATAATCTTCATTGACTGCAGCCTAATAAGCATGACCTAAGGTTACCTGAAGTATAAAACGAAAAGCTACATATAGAGACAAAGTGTCGTAACGCGTACGTCTGATTACATTAAAAAGTGAAATTTGGCTCAATCCCAGTCGATGACCTGCCTATCGTTGACATTGTCAGCGCGGTTTTTTTAACTAAAAGAACAGGAATGTACTTTCTTGCGCATGTCTGCTGCACTGTGCATGATTGCTGTGAAACATGCATGCACATTTTGTGTGCACACAATATCCTTGCTGCCCAATAACATGTTTCACATTTTTTTCGCCCGCACTTTCGCCTCGTTTAGAGCATGGAACCACACTACAGTCCGGCTAAACTTCCCACGTTTTCACAATCTGTTCTATCTCTCCCTATGTAACTGACACAAAGCGCATTAAAGGCTCCCCTGCAGCAAAACAATAAACGTTAGAAGCTCGTTTCAATTTTCTTAAAGCCTTCGCACTGGCGATTGTGTAGTTTTATTTCGTGGTTTATGTTACCGCTCTGATTGGCTGAAAATTATAAAAACCGTTGCTTTGACGTGCCAATTCTATATACAGAGGTCGCCGAAAAAACACTTCCCCGATCAAGCTCTTTTCCTATTCGGATCAATTTCGCAGAAATAAAAAAAATGGTCGTTATGGTTTTATGGGGTTTAACATCCCAAAGCAAGTCAGGCTTTGGGGGGCGCTGTAGTGGAGGGCTCCGAGAATTCGACTACTTGGGGTTCTTTAACGTGCACTGACATCGCACAGTTCACGGGGCTCTAGAATTCCGTCTCCATCGGAATTCGACCGCCGCGGCTGTAATCGTACCCACTGATATGCTTGGATATCGGGACCGAGGTCTTCACCGCATGACGATGAACTCTGCAGACGACGGAGGGAAGCCTTCAGGAGGGTTGGTAAACTTGAAGGTTTATTTACATTTTTACCACAGAAGCAGGGAGACCCAAAGTCAGAGATGAAGTGCTGTGAAACCCGCCAAATTGCGGCTTAAATACAGTGGATATTCCCTAGGCACCTAGCTAGGGATTCCGGGGGCTGGTCAAGCGTCCAATGGGCAGACACACTCTTCATAGTCTCCGCCCTAACCCCGTGACCGCTCGGCCCTCACAAACACCTGCACATGCGATAAGGAATCCTGGCGCCTTGAGGTCCTGGAATGCAGTTTCTGACGGGTTGACCAGGTGCATAAGGTTGTTGGCTTTGTAGGCGGCGATTCCCTCCGTGGGAAAGATGCGTCTTGACGGTCCCGGTGAATTCCAGAGGATAAGATGAATCAGCCGTGTCCGCCCCCGCTTTGTCTGGCCGCGCAGGTGCAAGCGAGCGGGAGGGTCCGGCGCCTTTGTTCGGGTCTTTCTACCGGTCCACGTGAGGGCGCAGTTCTGTAGAAACGCCGCATTCCATACTCCGGACGAAGGGATTAGAGGCCTTTCGTCACAACTCGCCGTCGCCAGGAGCCGTTCCTAATCCACTTCTCAGGACGACAGCACCTTTGGTCAAACATAGTTCGATGGCGCCTGCCGTGCTTGTCTGTTCCCGCTGTCGGGGCCTCCGATCACAACAATCCGTCCGCCACCAAGAAGACGCCACGAAGTGGTTGCAGCTGGTCGGTGCACCACGAATGGGCGTCAGAGCCCCAGTCGGCCTCGTAGTAGTCAGCCCACTTGACCTGCACAGCTGGAGAGGGTCCTCAACGGAGCATTAGCGATCAGATCAGTGATCAGCCCCTACCTCTGGCTAGGCAGTACGCGGCCAGCCTCAGAACATTGCCAGGCCTTTAATACGGAGCAATATGGCTGCAAATTTTGGATGACTTAACCCTCGCCAACAGCTCATGCCCGGAAGTCTGCTGAACCAAAACTAGTTCCTCTTTTTGTTTTCCTTTTTTTTCGCAAAATACATGCGTCTGAAATTTGGTAAGAAACTATTTTTTTTCAGCAATGAGGTAGGTACGAAGAAGCAAGAAAAAAAACAAAACAAAAACCAAAAATGATGGACGGTAGCTTTTCTCGAGCATTAGGGCATTTTACGCCAGATTATGTGGAAAGCTACAACTGAGACCGTCGGTATTCCCGTTTTCCCGCCTTTTTCGGCAGCGGTAGCCCGACTGAGTACCTGGTAGAGGACCGACTACGTCCACCACCAAACGACGGAAGGGTTTGCTAATCACGGGCACTAGCTTCATCGGAGCCTTCCTTAAATCCCCTGGCTTTCCGACACGCTGACAGGTGCCGCAAGACTTTACAAACTGCTCGACATCCCTGAAGCAGCCAGGCCAATAAAACTCCTGTAGAAGCCTAGCTTTAGTTTTCTTCACTCCAAGGTGGCAAGACCAACCCCCACCATGGCACAATTTAAGGATGCCTGCGCGGTATTTCTGCGGCACCACGAGCTGATCAAACTGAACCCCCTTTGAGTCCTTGTACTCGGCGTCGCATCTGTTCCTGCCGCGAGCCTCTCCGCTCGTCTCAGAAGCATCGCCTCTTGGGTTTGCCCCTGCCTGACCCGTCGTGGGAGAGCCTTCGTTCTTCCTACGATTTACTTCAGCTGCAATCTCGCGAGCCTTCGCATGAGTGAGCGCCGGGAAGGTTCGATCGCCGAAACTACGACCCTCTTCCTGGAGCATCTGCTCCGACCGAATTGAAGAGAGGTACGGAAAATTTTCCGGCAGATTCCGTGATACCGCTGCCTCCGTTTCCAGAACGCCAAACGGGCCCTCTATTCTCACTCGTGCGATCGGCAAGCATGCGCTATTTTCTTCGGCCACCTGCCTAATCCATGCACATTCCCCAGTAAAATCAGCTGTGTTCACGTACGTGGGGTGGATTACGTCCATGGTGGCCGCGGAGTCCCTAAGAACCCGGCACGGTTTTCTATTAAGCTGCATGTCTTTCAGGTATGGCTCTAGCGGGCGCATGTTCTCATCGCCCGCCTCCGCCAAGGAGAGAACGATTTCCTGCCTCCTGCAAGCGTGGGCGAAGTGACCGGGCTCGTGACAACGGAAACACACTGGTTTCTTTCTGGCTTCAAAAGCCTTATCCCTCTCTTTTTCGGTAGCCCCCTTTGTGGGGTTGCTTGATTCTGCTTTGTGGCCCTCGCTCCGCTCCAAATTGCGGCTTGCTGCCCCTCCTGTCTGGATCCGTGGAAATTTCTTTTCTACTTTGGGGCTTACGGGGGCACGCGCACCCTCTGCTACGCGCTTGGCATGGAACTCTTCGGCCAGCTCTGCTGCACTTTCTAGGGTTTTATTTCCCGGCCTGTCCTTCGCCCACACGCGCATTTCTTCCCTCAAAGAGCCAAAAAACTGCTCCAGGCAGATCACCTCTATTACTTTATCGTGAGTTCCGTAAGCCTGTTCTCCCTTTAGCCATTCCTTCAACTCTGACTTAAGGTTATACGCAAAATCCGGAAATTACTGGTTAGGCTGTTTTCTGGCTTCCCTGAAGCGGCGTCGAAAGGCGTCTGCGGACAGGCGGTAATTTTTTAGGAGTGCTGTCTTTACATTAGTATAGTCTGCCGCCTCTTCTTTTGCCAGACGAGCGAGTACTTGGGCCGCCTCACATGGAAGAATGGTCAGAAGTTTCTGCGGCCAAGACTCGGTCGGGAACTCGCAACTTTCACATGCCCGCTCAAAGTTCACCAGAAAGAGCCCTATGTCCTCTCCAAGTTTGTACGGTTGCAAGAGGTCCTTTATTTTTATTTTTGATGCTGCCTGGCTTGCCACTGTGTTCGGCACCTCTAGCCTAGTGCGTTCTGCCTGTGCGGCCTGAGCTATCTGTAGATCGAGCCGTTTCTTCTCGATCTCTCTTTCATGCTCTCTTTCCTGCTCTTCGCGCTTCCTTTCGTGCTCCCTTTCCTGCTCTTCGCGCTTTCTTTCGTGCTATTCGCGCTTCCTTTTTTCTTCATCCTCTCGCTTCTTTTGTTCCCTTTCCTTCTCCAACTCCTCCTTAATTAGCTCCCAACATTCTACTATCTTCTCCGCGTCCGCACCGAAGTCCTCAATTGCCCTAATCAATTCAGGTTTTCTACGGATCGACCCACAATCAATGCCCAGTTCCCCGCATACGAGAACTAGGTCTGGTTTGCGCAGCTTCTTCCAGTCCATGACTATTTAAGCAACGGCCAGTTTCTACTAAAGTGGTCAGAGGAGCCCCGGCTGCCTCTTATACCAACCTTCGATTACCTAGGCTAACAATTTTCCAAAGTTGTAAAACCTGGCAATGCTCCAAGAGAAAGACCGCGCACTTACCATACCAGAGTCAGGACCAGGCGCAGACCATCCCACCGCTGCCAACCAGTTGATATGCTTGGGTATCGGGACCGAGGTCTTCACCGCATGACGATGAACTCTGCAGACGACGGAGGGAAGCCTTAAGGAGGGTTGGTAAACTTGAAGGTTTATTTACATTTTTACCACAGAAGCAAGGAGACCAAAAGTCAGAGATGAAGTTCTGTGAAACCCGATTGCGGCTTAAATACAGTGGATATTCCCTAAGCACCTAGCTAGGGATTCCGGTGGCTGGTCAAGCGTCCAATGGGCAGACACACTATTCATAGTCTCCGCCCTAACCCCGTGACCACTCCGCCCTCACAAACACCTGCACAGACGATAAGGAATCCTGGCGCCTTGAGGTCCTGGAATGCGGTTTCCGCCGGGTTGACCAGGTGCATAAGGTCGTTGGCTTTGTAGGCGGTGATCCCCTCCGTGGGAAAGATGCGTCCTGACGGTTCCGGTGAATTCCAGAGGGTAAGATTAATCAGCCGTGTCCGCCCCCGCTTTGTCTGGCCGCGCAGGTGCAAGCGAGCGGGGAGGGACCGGCGCCTTTGTTCGGGTCTTTCTACCGGTCCACGTGAGGGCGCAGTTCAGGAGAAACGCCGCATTCCATACTCCGGACGAAGGGATTAGAGGCCTTTCGTCACAGCTCGCCGTCGCCAGGAGCCGTTCCTAATCCTCTTCTCAGGACGACAACACCTTTGGTCAAACATAGTTCGATGGCGCCTGCCGGGCTCGTCTGTTCCCGCTGTCGGGGCCTCCGATCACAACACCACGTCTTTCGGGTCAGCAGCCAAGCGCCATAACCCCTGCGGTTGCTGATGGTTGCTGATGGATGCGGCTTGTTAATATGCGCCCCCCCCCATTAATGGGATATGAAGAGAATCACAGAGCTACAGCGGCGACTGCAAGCCAGAAAACCAAGGACTGAAAACTTCGTTCCCCGCAGAAGTTGGCGTCGTGTAGCCAGGGACTTGTTTCTCGGACGTTATACGGAAATGCTAAGAGAATGCTGGATTTTGAGGCGTGTTGGCGCAAAAATAGGAGAAAACAGGGATGAACGTAAATGGGCCTACCTCATCAAATAAAACAGCTGATGTACTGTGCTGGAACTGTTTATCCAAAAGGCTTCAGTAAAAACCACACAGAAATACGTGCGAGGGATTTAAAAAAAATGTCAGAGTTCCAGGCGTAAAATACATACGCATGTCTGCCGTGTCGGCAGTGTCAAAGAAAGGTGTGCTGCACGCGTTTGACTAAAACTGGCATTTTGAATTTGCAACGGAGTGTTTATTCTCGAAATGATGGATGCCTATATCATCACATAAAGAAGCAGCGAATGTGGCAGCCAGCCTTCCGTATTGGACAGCAAGGTGCGATTCGGGGTTGCTTCGTTAACTGTAATGATGGCGTTACTTTAGATGAAGTCTCCTATTCATATGCTTTTTTTAGGTAGAGTGTTGATATTATGTGATTTCGGTAATAATATTTATCCCACTCATGTGTCTACTTCCGTCTATTTGTCCCGCGTCTGTTAGCGAGCAGCATTTTCACTGCAATACTTGTCCCGCAAATAGCCCAGCTCCCTCTACTAGTATATGAGCCACCAACAGGCAGGGCGCAGCAAGGCGTGCAAAGCCAGACGGCAGCTTTGCGCGCCGACCCTGCCATGAAATCTCATGGAAACGAAATCAACGAAAGTTCTGCCGTGCCGTAGGATTCCCGCTTAAGATGAGTCGCGCCATCTCGCGAACGGAAGAGCAAGCTTGTGCGATCACTGATTAACTGCTGCCTGCCCATGGTCCGCCCACAATGTTCGCCCTACCAACGCCCACCTCAAATTGACGTGGCGGCAAACCGAGCCGGTTGCAAAACGAACTGTTTCTGGTGTCCTGTCCGTAAGGCCGTATGCTGTAAGGATCCATTATCAGTACTTCATTTAGGATAGGTTTGCTTCTTGTACTCGTCACTTTTCTTCGGCGGCGTTACCGCGGCTGTCAAGCGTCAATAGGAAGCGACCGAGCCATTGGCTCGTTGGCGACCTGACGTCACCACTGGAGGCGATATGGTTACGTCCGGTCGTGAATGAGCCATTGGCTAGGTCGCGGGAAGTGACCCCCGCTCTGGTGGCGGAGCTTGTGAATTCAAACAAGTGAAACGAGATTGATGTCAATATTTATCTCAGTATGTCAGTGTCACCATCAATGACCCGTGTTCAGTGACGGTCGACGTGTATTAATGAGAACGAGTCATGGGCGGTATTCCGGCAGGATTCAGGAACCGCGCTCAGTGGTCATGAATATGACGAAAAGCAGGCCTGTTCAAATTCTAAGCCTGAAAATTTTGCCTTCGTAAACCGATTGCGAAAAAAATGCCAGCCGTAATTTGAGCGCAATATTGAGCACCACTATAGACAAAGACAAAAACTCTCACTATTTTGGTCTTCTTTTGAGGCGACGATGTGGCGCCGTTGTTTTCACTTTTTTTTCTCTAGAATAATCACTATCAAGAGGGCAATAGTTTGAGAGAGCATCTGAAGACGCTTCGTACATCTATGAACGTCAACAAATAAGGAAGGAAATCCACAATTTTTTTTGGCTCCTGAACGTTCAGCGATATAAGTTATAAGAAGGAAGAACATTTAGCACATTTTTTCTCCAGGAAAAATGAAACGGCTGGAAATTTTTCTTGTGCAATAATTATGTTGGAAAACTCAAAAAAGGGGCATTATTTGCATTCACTGATTTTTTTAAATTGTAGCTTGATTATTCATAATTTGCGTGAATCAGTAAAATTTTGTGCTTCGAAGCTCGCCCCAGCGAGGATTCCTGGCTTGAACTTAACTGTTTCTCCAAGAGCACCTAATTTAGAGAAAACATAAAGGCAGCATTCCTCCTATACTGGAATACTGCCGCCGGAGCCGTAATTTAAGCCCCCAATCAGCTCCAGCAATTTGAGACAAAATTTTGAAAATTGCAAAATTTTAAGGCACCTTTACAGTAATATTGAAGGTAATGGTCTATTCACCTGATATATAGCAAAATCTTTCTTCTAAAGCGTTTCCAGTGATCGCATCAAACAGTTAAGACTTCCACAGAAATGCAATGGGGAACACTTTTGACGATAGCAAAACCGTTAATAGAAAAAATTCAAGACTGCCGTCGGGTGATCCGTGGATATTTTTTTTTGCTATAGTGAAATTTTACATTATATGAGAAAATTTTGTTCATAAATGGTTTCCTGCTCAGGAATGTTTTTGTCCAGAATTTTTGGGTATGCCTTGCTAAGGAGTAAAACTGCCTAAATCCTAATCAAGTGTGGTGGAATAATTATTTGTTTTCCTATTAGCAAAGACGTGGACTCCTCGGTGAAGAGCTGTAGAGGAAGGTGAGCAAATACGGTTGGAATGTGAGTGCTTACGAAGAATTCTAATTTGGCTATGCCTCGAGACCGAGTCGCCTCTTATTGGTAGTAACGGACGGATCATGCGCCGCCCCACACAGCTGCGGGCACTTCAAACGATTGGCTTGCGTGACGATGCTGAAATAAGTATTTTTTCTTTGTACCCGCGCCCCGCAAAAGCTTTGGTTTCGAGCGTACAAGTAAAAAAGTTGGGCTTCTATCTGTGGTCGAAACGGATTAGTGAGAAAGGTGGAGATTAGCGTCGCACCCCTGCGTATTAAGGTAGCCTGTTACAGACAGCCTTCCGCGCATGCTGCATTAACCGTGGATGTATATCCGGCACGGCGAGTAGGCGCCGATCACATCAAAACGAAAGCGACACTTGCGCTGGCGTACTCACATAGACAAACGCAGATATTTTCCCGGGATGCCTTGCGGCTGAGACGCGTCGAAATTAGAGCGAAGGGTCGAAACATTCTCCACGTTACGGCGCTGGTGAACGATGCCTGCTTGGCGAAATAGGAGATCGTATGCCCTGTTTTGAGGCCATTAATGATATCGGCCTGTGTACGCAAGCGTGTGATGTGGAATTGTTTGCTGCTGGTGAGGAAGTGCCGTAAGTAGCCGCCCTCAGCCTGGGCTGCTATTCACATTTATTTATTTAGAAATACTGTGAATCCCCGGAGGGAACTTTACAGGCAGGGCTGTAAAGACATACAAAATGTCAGACAATAAAAGAGAGAATGTTTAACAGCAAGAATAGTAATCTGTAAACGAAAGAAAAATGCAGTAAGAAATAAGCGAAGTAATTTATCAGTGTACATTAATAACTGTAACGAAGCGTTGTTAGATACGAGAATACATCAATAATGACACAAAGAACCTGCTGATGCATATCAATGAGAGCTTAGTGAAAAGATAACTGAATAAATATACATAAATTGTGCATAACAATGACGAAGAACCAAACGACTGTCTTAAGCGCTGTCAAAAAATATTGTGAGTTCGGCTAGTTGATGTTGGTTTATGTTTGGCAGGGAAAAGCGACGACAAATTTGAGCGACAACAAAGAAAAGAGGACACAAACACCGCGCTGTGTTTGTCGCCTCTCTCCTTCGTTGCGCGTTTTGTTCGTGCCTCTTGTCTTCAGAATCACAGTGATTTATCGTAACAAGTAGGACGGTCACGAACGCGAATACGTTCCGAAATTTGCTCCGCTATTGATATTTGACATATCAGGGAGAAACAACTGTTGTGTGAAATCAGCTGATAATTAAGCTCTATTGGCAGCAAATGGCTTAAAATACGGCCAGAGTGAAAACTGGATGATTTACTGTTCTGCCTCGTACATTACGAGTTCGTTTCTTAGCATACGAGACAAAAACATATTGCTTACATACTTTTAATTTTTCTCCACTCTACTTCCACTTCCGCTTCTACCTCCATTCTTCTTGAAATAGAAAAAAAAAACCCCGCTCTCCCAAAACATCGGAGCACAGTCGTTTCCTCTTGTACTCGATGATCGGTTCTGACTCCCTCTGCCATCTACAAGCCAGCTGTCGTAGCTGGTTTATTTGTTAGAGCGACATCCCCGGACAGGCAATAGTGCGAAGTGTGTACAAAGGCGACTTTTTTTGTTTAGTCTTTGGAAGCACTCAAATTATCATTATCAAATTCGTCGCCGTCAGCCTCACTACGCCCATTCCAGAGAAAATGCCTCTCCCACGTCTCTCCAATTAACCCTGTCTTTTGCCAGTCGCGGCCACCGCATCCTCGAAAACTTAATCTCATTCGCCCACCTAACCTTATGCCGCCTCCTGATACGCTTGCCTTTCCTTGGAACCCACTCCGTTACCCTTATGGTCCAGCGGTTATCTCGCCTACGCAAGACATGCACCGCCCAGGTCCATTTCTTTCTCTTGATTTCGACTAAGATGTCATTATTCCGAGTTTCTTCCCTCACCTGTTCTGCCCGCTTACGGTCTCAACGTCGCATCTATCATTTTTCTTTCTAAACCTCTCTACGTTGGCTTTAACTTGAGCTGAGCCGTTTTCGCTCGCCTTCACGTTTCGGCCCCATAGGAAGTACCAGTAAAATACGAATTTCACTAAGATAGAGACGAACATTTCAATGCAAATCAGATATTTCAACAGGCGTGTAGATATCGCGCACATGTTGTGTGAAATCAGCTGATAATTAAGCTGTATTGGCTGCAAATGGCTTAAAATACGGCCAGACAGAAAAATGGACGATGGACTGTTCTACCTTGTGCATTACTAGAGGAGAATGGTATTAGGGAGAGAAAGATGGAAAGGGAAAGGTAGAAAAAGTACCTAAATTAAGTAAAAAAGTTGAGAAAAAACGATAAAAATTTGAGTCATTGAATTTGGGATTCAAGTGCCTCAACGAGTAATATTAAAAGATATAAACTGAACTGCAAAGTCCTCCAAAGGGGATGACAAAGTTCACTGCATGAAGGGTGCCTAATGGTGAGATGCAAGGAGTTATTAGAGTTTGGTGAGTAGACCAACGTCGTCTAGATAGGCAAGTAAAAAGTTGATAGCACGTCTCAGCTGCATAAGGCAGGCTAAGGCACCTAACACAGAGTCCACTGTTAGAGGCACTTGGGTGAGCGATTCCATACAGCCTTCATAGTACTCGCGGTCATCGGCATAGTCTAGGCTTTCAAATAGAATACGCTTCACTGTTTCAACTGAGCCATAGTTGTCGCATTGAGCACTGTTCATTTGTCCTAAATGGTACCGTAAGCCGTTTGTAAAGGAGGCGTTCAGGGGAAGTCGATGATGAGCATTTTCTAGATGGCGAGGATGTATCGATGGCAGCCTCGACCTATGATGTGTATTGATAGAACGGCGAAAGTGGTAATGATGTGTTGACAAGCTCTAGAGCCGGTTATTTTCTTTATAGGCATATATGTTTTAGCCAGTTCGGACCCGCCTTATTTCGCAAACAAAATCCTCTTTTAGTTCCGTTGCTGAAGCCATTTCCGGGCCGCCTCATCTGCTTTTTCTTTCGCCAGAATAGCATAGTGAGCTGGTATCCACAGAGGAGTAGCGACAGTAGGCAAGTGATATAGGTACCCATTGCCAATGAAAACTGGCTGGTGATTGGTTTTATTCAACACGTTACACAGAGTTTGCAACCCGCTTGGAATCCCTTAAAATTACCCTTCGGCCAATGGTTCAGTGCAGGATATAGAAGACAGCTTCTTTGACTCCGTGAAGCTTTGCTGTCCTGGAAGATGTCTTGCGCTGCAGGTGACTAATATTTTGGATCATCTTAGTACACGCTCATTATTAAATACCCATCAGCATTGCTTTCGCAGTGGTTACTCGTGTGTCACCCAGCTTACCGAATTTGCACATGACCTGTCAAGTGCATTACGTAAGGGAAATTCTGTAAATTTATAGATTTTAGAAAGTCCTTTGACGTTGTATTACATTCCTTATTAATACAAAGAATATCTTGGTACAACATAAATGAGAACGCTATTAGGTCGATAAAGGAATATTTGAGCATAAGGCGTCAACGTGTTGTTGTCAATGGTAAGCAGTCGCATGAGGTTTCTGTAACATCAGGGGTGCCTCAGGTATCGGTCTTTGGCCCTTTACGGTTCATAATTTACATGAATGACATCTTTTCAGCTATTTCTTCATTCTGGCGTCTTTTTTGCGGATGATTGTGTATTGTGGAGGATTATTAACGATCAAAGTGACTGCGATGCATTACAACAGGACTTGTGTAAAAAAGCTCAGTGGTGTCAGAATTGGGCAGTGAACGTTAATTTACAAAAATCTGTACATATGTGTTACATTAAAAGGAGGGTTCTCCTTAATTTCACTTAAAACATTAATAATAGTAGACTGCTTTCAGTGCTAGGATTTAAACATCTTGGTGTATATCTAACCAATGCAACATCTTGGCGCCGTCACATGGATTTTGTTACTGCCAAAACCTGCCGCGTTTTGGGCTTCTTGCGACGTAACGCACAACTTTTCCCTTTAAAAAAAAGGGCTGCTGTATTTTACAAACGTTAGAAGCGTAATTGAGTATGCTTGCACAGTCTTGGACCCGAAGTCCTTGCTTGACAATATTAATAATAATAATTGGTTTATGGGGAAAGGAAATGGCGCAGTATCTGTCTCATATACCGCGCCGTAAAGGAAGGGATAAAGGAGAGAATGAAAGAACAAAGGAACAAAGGTGCCCATAGTGGAGGGCTCCAGAATAATTTCGACAACCTGGGGATCTTTAATCATTATTCCCTCCTTTATCCCTTCCCTTACGGCGCGGTTCACGTGTCCAAATAGATATGAGACAGATACTGCGCCATTTTCTTTCCCCCAAAACCTATTTTTATTATTATTATTATTATTATTATTATTATTATTATTATTATTATTGTTATTATTATTATTATTATTATTATTATTATTATTATTATTATTATTATTATTATTATTATTATTATTATTATTATTATTATTATTATTATTATTATTATTATTATTATTATTATTATTATTATTATCTTTAATGTGCTCTGACATCGCACAGCAAAAGCTAAAAAGAGTTCAGAGTTTGGCCGTTTATTTTGTTTTTACTAAATATATAGGCGATATTTTAGTGTAATAAGAGCTAAAAAAAGCAAGCTTTGAATTGGGACACGCTTCAAAGACGAAGGAAAGTTCTGAGTTTATAATTGTTTCATAATATATTTCATTCAAGAACTGTATAGACAGAACCTAATGTATAGCCAGCCCTGATTTTGTGTTTTTACGGATAGATCACCCACTTAGAGTTAAAGAATACAGATGCGGGACTGACCTTTTTAAAATGTCTTTTTTCTCTAAAACAATTTCGGAATGAAACAGGCTGCCCAAGGAAGTAGTGTCCGTATTATCAAATGATTCATTATCTTCCATGCTTTGACAGTTTTCTTAATTTTTTTTACATTAATTCTGTGTTTTTTCTTTCTCACTGTTATTTTTTTCTGCAACCACCTGCACGCAGTGGTATTTCTATACTTTTTCTTTTTCACCCCTCCCCCCTGTAATATCAGACAATGGCACTGTAGGTATGATGATATATACATAAATAAAACAGTTACCTTGTTCAGGTCACATAAAGGCCCCATTAGAAAGTCGCGTGAGAATTTGAGCCATAGGCGAAAATGTGAGGGTCCTGGGAATATTCCTCGGCTAAGTAGGTCACAGCAACTTGTGGCAGCATGGCCTTGACATGCGAATCCTCGCTTTCACACCTGGTAGAAAACTGCTTATCTTTAGAGGCGAGAGTGCCCATGGAGGAAAGGTGGGAGCCAGTAATTTCTCCGGCTAACAATAGGAAGGTGCCGGAGTCGTGAATAACATAAGTGCAGCGTTTGAACAGAAGTGGCTTCCAGAGACTTCATGTCGAGCAATTGTTGACATCAATTTTAAATATTGAAATATTGTAAGGTACTGTTATGGAAATATTAAAGATAATGGTGCATTCTTCGGATGCGAAACCAATTATATATTTCAAAGTTTTTCTATTCTTTGCATCAAGCAGTTAAGGCTGCCAGAACAAATGGGGAACGTTTTGGACGATAGGAACAACGCTAATATATATATATATATATATATATATATATATATATATATATATATATATATATATATATATATATATATATATATATATATATAAACCTGCCGACATGAGATCAGCAGATATATTGATTGTTATTGTGAAATGTGGCAATATATGAAAAAAGACTGCGTTCATAAACTTTTTCCCGTTCAAAAGTATTTTTGTCCGTAACTGCTATGTATCGGTTCCAACGCTGCTCGGACATTGTGCAGTTGCGAAACACACACGCAAGCAAAATAGAAAAAAGAAATACGATAACAGAGAGAGGAATGCTGATATGCTACCCAATGTATGCAGTTATATTAAGACAGTGTTGCTTCAAGAGTCAAGACGCTGCGTTTAGGGGGCAGGGGATCAAACACCGGTTGTCGAGGAAGATGGCATTACTCTTTATAGCGCCGCGGTCTGGTCGGATCCACTACGCGGCGGTTTGCCGCAGTAGCATCGTAATAAAAACATATAAGGCAATATAGGACAGAACGTGATTATACGTTCGTGACGCTGTGGAGCCTTGTTAGCGACGCATCGCACAAAAACCGATGCATTCGGGGTATCTTCTCGAGAGGACGACAGACTCCTGTCCCCTTAGGCCGAAGGCGCTCCGCGCATTTCCTGCACTGACGCACGGCTGTAGTTTTGTGGTACTGGGGTTGACCTGCTGAACCTGAGGTCCTGGGATCGAATCCCAGCCCCAGATTCCGCACTTCAATGAAGGCGAAATTGCAATATGCCCGTGTGCTATGCGATGTATACGTCAGTGCACGATGGAGAATCTCAGGTGGTGTAGCTTGATCTGGAATCCTTCGCTGCGACTTCTCTAATAGTAAAACTCTTCTGAATTCACCCATGTGGTTTGGAAGTTTCTGCCCTCTGTGGTGTATTGCTTCTAAGCTTTATGAAGATTTTAAGGCCTTTCCTTTGGCGTTTCTTTCCGTATACAAGGCAGAGAAAAAAAAGAGTTCCATGAGCAAGCGTTAAACTAATTCGATTAGAAGTTGCATGATTAATAAGGAAGATCTCGCGTGGCTGATGGAGTTGGCATGCTAGTATACGCCCTCAAATGTTAGTTCGCACAGGAGAGAAACGCAAAATCTGCAGATATTGAAAGCGCATTTTAAATGCCCAGAAACGAAACTCACACACACACAAAAATATCGATATGAGCACTGTACCACAGACTTTGGGGCATTCGTGCATAACAAAGTAACAGAAAAAAATCACTGAAAAAGCGTGTAATTATATAATCAATTATTTTATCTACGCCGCCGTCGGAGTGAACGCTGGAAAATTTTGATTTGAATAACGCGCTAAACACTAACAAAACGACAACTGGAATCAAAATCGAAATCAAATCAAGATGTACAACCAACTAGCCCCGATTGCTGCCTTGCTGGAAAATTACCTGGCGTAAAAAGTCAATGCTCTGCGGATGGCTTGATTTTTAGCTGGCTTAGCACCACCTAAAGAAAACACGAAAGTGAAATGGTCGGGGCTTTTCTTGTCCAGCTGCAAGGGGGCGGAATAATCATAAGATGAATTCCTATTCTCCAAAGCAACATTTTATAGACGAGTCGTCAAAGAAAGCACGCTGAAATAACAGCAAGGCGTTTAGAAAAAAATTTGGTAGCTACATGGGCTTATGGCGTACGCATACCTACAACGAGAACTCGTCCAGAGTCGGAAATGTACAATTTTTGCCTTATTCTTTAACTGATTTTTATAATTTGTTTTTGCATCCTTTATGTGTATCTCTGGGCATCTTGTTTAGAAGCGTTGCATATAAATACCTGTATTCTAAAATACAGGCCATATTATAGAGCGACATTTCTGACCTCAAGACTGACATATACATATTTTCATTCATCTGTATTTCTTTGCTTTAAGCAGCCAAAGAAACGAAATAGCAGCTGGCCCAAAATGAGACTGCTGTGCATGATCAATGCATGACCGGCTTGAGGCTTGAATAAATGAGAGCTTTTTCTCCACCTCTCAGACTCACCAGCAGGTCTTCAATTATCCCAAGGCTGTTTCGAAGGGGATGAATTGCGAATGGTCAGGTTTAACGTCCCAAAGCGAAACATGGGTGGTGAGGGACGGCGTAGTGTGGGGATTCGGGTTAATTTAGTGCACCTGGGGTTCTTTATTATGCGTTGACATCGCACAGCACACACGTGTTTTTGCATTTCATATCCATAATAATAAGGCCGCTTCAGTCGGGATCGAACCCGAAACCTTGAGATCAGCAGCCGAACGCCAATGACATTGAGACTCAGCGAGATACGAGACAAGGCAAAAACGGATAAATTCGCTTGGCTATTTCCTGCGCGAGATACTTTTGAAGAGCTCAGTGGAACTCTACAAAAAATGTTTGGAGAGTACAAAGTTCGCGCAGTGATGAACACTCAAGGGCAACAGTAACGGATCCCCTCCAAGTTCCGATCCGTGCCACTCTGTGTGGGGGCGCCACCAGACAAAGCATTTCCGGTGCCGAATCGGGCTCACTGCGCTGTTCTCGCGATCAGAAGTGTTCTGTCAGGTGGTGCCCCCCGAGCTGCAGGGCCGGAATATAGAGGGGGGGGGGGGCTCTTACTTTTGTCCCCTATGGTACCTGAAAGCACGATGATTTTAGGGTCTATGCAAAGTCATTAGTCTTGAAGCGTATAAAATATAGAAATTTTACCAGCCTCATCTCCCTCTACTAGCTCAACGTAAAAGCAATGGACCAGAAGAAGGTTTATGGCTAGGAGCCCCGACGTCACAAGCAGTGGCGACCAAGGGTAGTGAAACAGAAGAACGAAACTTGGAAAACAATTTCAGCAAAGAAACCTTCCATCCTCCAGTCGGATCTACGTGTCAAGACGGCAACACGAGGGCCAAGCCTTTAGTATTTGCGAAATCTAGCAGCAATACATGAAAAAGTGAAGCAGAAAGTAGAGTGTATAATAAAGTCAGCCCATCTGATAGCTGAACCACACATTTCCTGTAACTGGGGAGGAATTTAGGTGAATATATCACTCACCCATGATCAACGACGGGCGACAGTTGTTCATGAGTACGTGTCACGGGCAGGCTTGTGGCAAAATTTAGGCACCATGATTACTGGCTATGCATATAAAGAAGAAGGGAGTTCTGAATCTCAAACTTTCAATATCCCAATGCTAGTTCTAAAGAACACCAGCTATAGAGAAGACCAAGCCATTAACAAGCGCAGTATTAATCCTTTCTTGCGCCATTTATCATTTCGATCGAAAACGAACAGTTTTGCGCCCAACAAGTATAACCAGACCTCAAGGTAGGCAATTTCTTAGTTTATGAACGAAACACGCCGATGAGTAACTTTACGGGGATGTGCGAAGTTTCTCGAAGACTGTGAGAATAGGAGCAAACTGTACTATCAATATGCCAGTGTTTGTGAAAGTAACACTGTAGGAATCGTGGAATCCTATGTGTTTTCGAAGATGCACAAAACGTTACAGATAGGGCCGAAAAAATAATTGGCATCAAGACTGAGAACAAAAGCTGTATGCAAGAAGAAACCGGAGGACATGGTTTCGCGCTCCCGATTTCGACAATTATAATGTGCTGCGTTTGCTAGCCGCCATTAAAGAGCGGGGTCCTTGCAGAATACAGGATGCCGAATTCACCTGAAAAAAAAAATCAGGTCCAAGTAGAACACACTCAGAAAAGGCAATAATTTTGTACTGTGCGCTGTTACGTGCAGAGCGGCTTAAAGAATTAAATACCACTACCAGCCAACACAAATGCTCACGCGCGTTTTTTAATTTGTCTTGGGTCGAAAAGGTTACTCCGTTAATCGGTTCAATTTCTTCAACAAATAAAAAAGCACACCCACAGTTGTTTCTGTCTCGAGTAAGTTCAGTAATATTAAAAATGAGATATTTTTATGCAAAAATAAAACTGTTGGAAACTATTCGCGTATCGCGATAATGTCAACGAACATCAAGCAAGGAAATTGCATGATTGTATTGATTTGTTTTACGTTCCCCTGGTAAATTTTAGCAAGAAAGAACAAATGAGTTATCCAAGGCTGTCTTCAATGGACTAATGGAGAATTGCAGCAGTCGTCGGTTTTACATCGGCACAACGGCATTCATTGTAAATGATTACATCAGTACTGTGTACGTGTTGTAACTGACCCTAAGGCCCCAGATAAACCGTAATGCGTGCGTCAGTCAGCGAGGAGGGGTCCAATAGACATCATCGTTGGGTAAGCCAATTGCAATTAGTTATTCTGTCTACCCAAGCGAGTTTGGTTTTCGCCTAACTACTTAGATTGGTAGGGAATCACCGTAGGCTTTTGTGGTTTCACTGATAGTAGCGTCCAGATTAATGGCATTTGTGTTATGTACTAGATATCTAAAGCTGCTATCGGTCACGGACATGAGAGACAATGTTTGTTCATCACAGGTAAACTATAACGTCGCATCAACTTGCGGTTCCGTTCATAACTTTCGGTTATTATTAGTCAGCTGTACTAGGGCGACCCTTCCTCTCCGTAGCTTTGCAGACCGTGACACCGATGCATTCATAACCGGCAGCCCAGATGCATCACTAGCGAGTGGAGAGGTACAATCGCTCGCTGCAACTGCGCACCTTTCACGGCCAAGCATTTTCTGGCGGAATGCCACCCGCGAGCATCGATTACGCCCAATCAAGCGATAGCGAAGTGAAGACGCCGGCGAGTTCAAGGCCTCCTCTTGAGGCAATAACCTTTTTCTACTTTTTATCCTCCTCGTTTTACGACTCGTGTGTGTACAAAGCTATAAACGTTCACGGTGATCTGCTTGCACGGTCGTTCACACCGAAAACTATCTGGGCTCCATTACACTTATTTGAATTTGAGAAGCGTCTTGGGAACTCACTCTCAAATATGGAGTGATTTTTGCCCAAATAGTATATGGCATGCAGTTTCTTGGCGCCTACGCGACAGTACTGTGAGAACTTGAAAATCACCATCGCCTCTGCAGTGGGCAAATAAAGTATTGAACCACCTTGTGACCTTCGGCCTGCCGTTCAGAGCAATCACGCGAATCGGCAAGGCAGCAGTGAGGACTGGTTGGATGTACATATTGATGGTAAACGGATTTGCTGAAATAAGGCTTATTCTGCGAAGAGGGCACATAATTACATTATATGCGCATGCCCGCTTCAAATGCCTGCGAATCGGGCAGAGTGACCTGCCGCCGTGGCTCAGTAATTAGGGCGCTTGGCTACTGAGCCGGTGGAGGTGGTGCTGAAAAACTTTTTTAATGTTCAAAAAGATAGTTTTGGAGTCAGAAGATCCCGCTACACGCTCGCCATCTTCAGTCCGAGACATCGCAGATCGAGGCCCCGTGTCGGGCCCGCTTTAGCAGAGCCCTCTGGGACTCACTCCCGTATTCAAGAACGGATCTTGTACTTATGGCAAAAGAGCAACTTTCATAAGAATAAGATAAGGAAAAGGATAAGGGAAAGTAATAATAATAATATTAATAATAATTGGTTTTTGGGGAAAGGAAATGGCGCAGTATCTGTATCATATATCGTTGGACACCTGAACCGCGCCGTAAGGGATGGGATAAAGGAGGGAATGAAAGAAGAAAGGAAGAAGAGGTGCCGTAGTGGAGGGCTCCGGAATAATTTCGACCACCTGGGGATCTTTAACGTGCACTGACATCGCACAGCACACGGGCGCTTTAGCGTTTTTCCTCCATAAAGACGCAGCCGCCGCGGTCGGGATCGAACCCGGGAACTCCGGATCAGTAGTCGAGCGCCCTAACCACTGAGCCACCGCGGCGGGTTCTAAGGGAAAGTATAAGTGCGCTTCAGAAACGCTGAGAAACTTTCGTGGTGATCAGCCATCTTGGATCCCATAAGTAGCGCGTTAAGCTAGCCCGCGAGCTACTTTAGAAATGCCAGAGAGAGGCTTGAACTCGACCGCGGCGGCCGCGTTTCGATGGAGCCGCAACGCAAAAGGCTCCCGTGTGCTGTAAAATATGAGTACACATTCAATATCCCCTGGTGGTAATTTGCTACCCTGCACTTGGGAAAGGGATGAGGGGATATAAAGGTGAGGGAGAAAAGAAAGTGATAAGGAAAAGCAAAGGCGAAAAGGCTTCGGTAAAGCCATAGCCTGTCGTGCAGGCTCGACACTCTACACCTCAACTAAGGCACCTCTTTCTTCCTTTTTTTTATTTCACTCCCTCCTGTATTCCTTCTCTCGCGGTACGGCCGGGGTGCCAATCGAGGTATGTTCGATAGTTACTGTGTCATTTTCTTTCCTCAAAAACCAATTTAAAATTTCAACTGTCTGTGCGCACTTTTCACCTTGTAATTAGTGCTGGGGGAAGACAGTGAAAATAAAAATTGGTTTTTGGGGTAAGGAAATGGCGCAGTATCTGTCTCACATCTCTGCTGACACCTCTACCACGCCGTAAGGGAAGGGATATAGGAGGGCCTGAGAGAAGAAAAGAAGAAAGAGGTGCCATAGTGGAGGATTCCAGAATAATCTCCACCACCTGGTGATCTTTAACGTGGTCGTGGTGAAAACACTTATTGTCAAATACAAAGCGGGAAAACCCCCTAACATGGCACGAGGCAACCATTAGGGGGCTGTCCTTACAGGGCAAAGGACAGCCCTTGGAGGGCAATCCGCTTCAGGCCATCGGCAATTATCCGACGCTGATCAGCAGCAGCGGAGCTGGACAGAAGAGTCTCCCAGTTTGACTTCGCCGTGGTTGGGGATGGAGGGTGTGGGAAGGCAGAACATGTGAGAAGGACATGAAGGAAGTCTCCCGGTTTCCCGCAGAGCTTACAAGAAGAAAGGAATTGATCGGGGTAGCGGGCATGAATGAGAATAGGGTAGGGAGCAGTTCGGGTCTCGAGTCGGCGTCAGTGGAAGGCCTGGGTTAAGGTTAGGGAGGGAGCCGGCGGTGCGTAAACGCGCCGGGTATCTCGGTAGTAGGCAAGAATATATTTGAACGTAAGCAGACGCTCTAGGGATGGCGTAGGTGGTCCAACTCCGGCCCGGAAAGTGAGCCCTCGGGCGAGGGAGTGGACCTCCTCGTTACCCGGGAGGCCTGCGTGTGCGGGGGTCCAGACAAGGATTACGGGGTGGGTAGGGCGCCAGAAGCGTAGAAGCCGAGCCGCGGTGCGGGATATCAGGCCTTTGGCAATATTGGATAGGGCGGATTTTGAGTCGGAGATAATTTTGGTGGCAGAGGTGGAGGTGAGAGCGAGTGCAATGGCCGCTTCCTCTGCAATTTCCGATGAGTCTGTGGTGACGGATCCTGATGCGATTAGACGGGCCTGAGAATTAGCGACGGCGAGAACCGTGTGGGAGCCCGACGAGTACGCTGCCGCGTTCACCTAGGCTACCTCAGAACTGTTGCGGTAGAGTTTGTGCAAGGCTTTGTCCTGCGTTCTCTGTCGTGCTCGGGGTGCATGTTCTTAAGGATTGGAAGGATGATGAGATGGGATCTTTAACGTGCACTGGACACAATACATACGTCTCGCGAGAACCACCACCGGCAGACACATCCTACACACCCTCGGCATCAGGATACCAGCCACGGATCCCACACAGCTCCCGGTCCCCCATCACATTCACCGCGAACTACCTATTAAACCTCTCCATAAAAACATGCACACCACCTACCACGAACTCCGCCGCAGAGCACGCGCACGGGCGCTCCACAAAAACTATGGCATGGAACCGGATGCCGTTTGGGTGGATGCCGCATGCACAGGCGAGGACGCGGTTGTAGCCATCACGAACCCCTCTCTACAACCGATTGCTACCCTTCACATATCCCACACTGCCACTTCGGAGGAGGCTGAAGAGGCCGCTATTGCCCTAGCCATCACGCGCACGGAGACCCGGTATATACTATCGGACTCTAAATCTTCCATACTAAATTTCGCCCGCGGGAGAGTTCACGTCCCTGCATTTCGCATATTGAACTCACTCGCCGCACACCCGCCCCGTTCCATGGAGCTCATATGGGTGCCTGCCCACTCCGGAAATCCCGGAAACGAGGCTGCCAACGCTTTAGCCCGAGGTTCTCTCAACCGGGCAACGGCGGCCTCCGATCTGCGCTTCTCACGGGAGCGCATGCATTCCTTCAGTGGACTGACGCAGGCCTGCAAAGTCGAGCGTCGGCTGTACCCCCCACCCCATCCCTCCCTCGACAATTGTCATCAGACACTTTGGAGGCGGCTCCAAACACACACCTTACGCTCCCCTTATATACGCTTGCGCTATCACCAAGTCCACACAAACCCCACCTGTACCCTCTGCCGCCACCCCAAAGCCACTTTCGATCATATCCTTTTCCTCTGCCCGGCGGATCCTCCCCCGTGGGGCCTGGGGCACCTTACCACTTGGGAGGCTTGGGAGACCCTAGTGCGCTCCGAGGACCCGGCCAAGCAAGCCATCGCCACAGGCCGGGCTGCCAGCGTTATGAGCCTCCGGGACATGAATGTTTGAGTGCAGTGGGGCCGTACGGGGGCCCAAGGACCTGCGCGTCCTAAACTCCCCTGTATGTAATAAAGTTTATATGACCACTGGCCTGCACAAAACTTATAGAAAACTAACCACTGTCAGAAGCCATCTGTGCTGTATGGCCCTGTCTTATATGAAGCATGAAATATTCTCGGAACACTTAACTCTGCTTAAGTGGAGGAATGCGAGAGCATGTGTATTGAGGAAAGGAGCAGTTTTTGGTGAAAGGAAAGGGCACAGTAGCTCTCAGATCACGACTTCTCAGTGGACACATCAACCTCGCGAAAGCACAGCACTCGGGCGCCTTAGCGTTTTTATGGAGGCAAAACGCTAAGGCGCCCGTGTGCTGCACGACGTCGGTGCACGTTACAGATCCCCAGGTGGTCGAAATTATTCCTGAGCCCTCCTCTACGGCACCTCTTCTTCCTTTCTTCTTTCATTTCCTCCTTTTTCTCTTCCATTACGGCGCCGTTCAGGTGTCCAACAATATATGAGACAGATACTGCGTCATTTTCGTTCCCCTAAAACAAATTAATAATAATAATACCATTATTATTATTGAGGAAAACGAACGTTTTGGACGTAAGGAAAGGGGACAGTAAGTGAAAATAATAACAATAATAATAATAATAATAATAATAATAATAGTAATAATAATAATAGTAATAATAATAATAATAATAATAATAATAATTGGTTTTTGGGGAACGGAAATGGCGCAGTATCTGTCTCATATATTGTTGGACACATGAACTGCGCCGTAAGGAACTGGATAATGGAGGGAGTGAAAAAAGAAAGGAAAAAATAGGTGCCATATGTGGGCTCCGGAATAAATTCGACTGCCTGGGGATCTTTAACGTGCACTGACATCGCACAGCATACGGGCGCCTTAGCGTTTTGCCTTCATAAAAATGCAGCCGCCGCGGTCGGGTTCGAACAAGGGAAATTGGTTTTGGGAGAAAGGAAATGGCGCAGTATCTGTCTCACTTGTTGGCATTCACCATAGCCGCGCTGTAAGCGAAGGGATAAAGCAGCTCTCAGATCTCGACCTCTCGGTGGACACCAAAACCCCCACATTTACATTTTGCTTCAGTACCCGAGTTCGAACCCGACAGCTGAGTTTTTATGGAGGAAAAACGCTAAGGCGCCCGTGTTCTGTGCGTTGTCAGTGTACGTTAAAGATCCCCAGGTGGTCGAAATTATTCCGGAGCCCTCCACTGCGGCACCCGTTTCTTCCTTTCTTCTTTCATTTCATCTCTTATGCCTTCCCTTACGGCGCGGTTCTGGTGTCCAACGATATATGAGACAGATACTGCGCCATTTCCTTTCGCTAAAAAAACAATTATTATTTTGCTTCAACATTTTTTGGATATTTTAAGGACACCTTTCCTGCGTCATAGCCTAGTAAAGCTTTCGCATTAATAAAACCTTCGCGCTATCACTGCATATAGTGGGGATCCCTTGTTAGCTTGCCGATGAGAGGTTCGGGAAATTGGATTTTAGATCACTTTGAATTCGTAGAGCTTTGTCAGTGTAGCTGCGCCGAAATACAGGCTATATCTACATGAAGAAAACGCCATACAAAGACTTATCTACATTAATTTTTGATTACTAACGGCTGAAAAGTCGCCAGCTTTCTATGCAAATGTCGTGAGATCCTTATATTTTCTTGAAGATACACTTCCTGCTTGTTTTTAGAAAGAATTGCCCGCGAGTGAAACTTACGAATATGTTGCGTTTAGCACCCTGAATGTAGACCAGCGCAGGAAAGTGCGCAAAAGGCGGAAGCAAGGAATCTTTGCCTCTCTCCCCGCCGTTGTATCCAATTTTACCTGGCTTCGCGAATGGGAAGCGTTACCCACAGCTGACCGCCTTGCGGTGTGGGGCATGGCGCCCTCCGCCTCATGTCCGCAATGCGGTACGCCGCGGTGGCTCAGTGGTTAGGTCGCTCGACTACTGATCCGGAGTTCCCGGGTTTCGATCCCGAGCGCGGCGGCTGCGTTTTTATGGAGGTAAAACGCTAAGGCGCCCGTGTGCTGTGCGATGTCAGTGTACGTTAAAGATCCCCAGGTGGTCGAAATTATTCCGGAGCCCTGCACTATGGCACCTCCTTCTTCCTTTCCTCTTTCACTCCCTCCCTTATCCATTCCATTACGGTGCGGTTCAGGTGTCCAACGATATATGAGACAGTTGATGCGCCATTTTCTTTTTCCCCCAAAAAACCAATTATTATTATTAACTGAAACTCTGCACTATGCCATTTTTGAATGCCCAGTCGCGCGCACTTTCTGACGCTTGGTAGCGCGCATGTTCCAGGTGCGCATGAGGTGGCAGAGTCGCAGTCGCGATTTCTTTGTTGAATTAATAATGCGTGTGGGCTTATGTACTCTGGAAAAGGAGGGGACTTGCTGTCTTGCGGGGACGACCGTAGAAAGCAATCTTCCTTTTACTGTACCGCCTTAGAACTTTGATGCTGAAACACTAGAATGAAGAACTCGTCGTGTTGGGTGAGAAGGCCTTCCTCCTCCGCTGGTCAACAAGGTTCATTGTTGTTAGCGATAGAGGTGTGTCGCAGCCCATCCTTCCGTATTAGGAAGTTTGGCGAGTGTGTCTCATGTTTTTACAGTGTGATCGAGCCGTCGACCGGCATCCGACTTTCAATTACGGTGGAAAATGATCGCTGATATAGCGGCCCAAGGATCGGGAGTAAGAACAGCCCTAGCGCAACAGCTAGATGTCGCTAAGTGGGTCCGAGACACCCAATAAAATTAGCCAAGTAGGCAGAAAAGAGTCCTTGTATATTACCTTTTCCTGAAAAAAAGTATTTCAATTTGGTATTATGGCTAAAATACGTGCCTATCAATTGCGATCACCTGAAAATCTCTGAAACACATCATGTCGGCGGTATTGACACAGATATGAGAAATCATGCCTGAATAACAGGTATTAGCATTTTTTTTATGCTGCAGTCCGGAACAACATTTTTCTTTATATTTTAGGCTTTTCTCTTTAGCTGTTCGTTTACTAGAACTCTATGACGCCTAAAAGCCCATAGCAGGTTTACAACGAAATCGGACAGCTTGAATCCGATGCTCCAATGGCAGTCAACTATTCCTAAACGCGGGTCAAACGCGGTCGGGGCATATTGAGGCCAATCCTTAATATGCCTCAATATGCCATATTGAGGCATATTGAGGCATATTGAGGATCTGACCGATCACGATCACAACTGCCCGCTTCCCGTGTGACAAAGGGATTTTCATGTGGTCGATTTCAAACATGCATTACACTGTTCGACCCACGCCATTTAAAAGGTTTGTGTTACGATACGGGACAACCACCGATAAATTCAGTATTTTAGACCGAACGTGTTGCGAGCGACTTTTGGAAAAGTAGACTTTAGAAGTAATGCACATGCTCTTCCAGAAAAGACAACAAACGGATGGCTGACGGCTCATATCTTATGCTACACGAGCAAAATTCGTACACACAGCCTGACAAACGACTTGCTGCAATCTTCTTAGCTCAAGGAACATAACAATTAATCCTGCAGGCAAGGTGGTTGTGGAAACTTTATTACATAGAGGGGAGTTTAGGACGCGCAGGTCCTTGGGCCCCCGTACGGCCCCACTGCACTCAAACGTTCATGTCCCGGGGGCTCATAACGCTTGCAGCCCGGCCTGTGGCGATGGCTTGCTTGGCCGGGTCCTCAGAGCGCACTAGGGTCTCCCAAGCCTCCCAAATGGTAAGGTGCTCCAGGCCCCGCGGAGGAGGATCCGCCGGGCAGAGGAAAAGGATATGATCGAGAGTGGCTTTGGGGTGGCGGCAGAGGGTACAGGTGGGGTTTGTGTGGACTTGGTGATAGCGCAAGCGTATATAAGGGGAGCGTAAGGTGTGTGTTTGGAGCCGCCTCCAAAGTGTCTGATGACAATTGTCGAGGGAGGGATGGGGTGGGGGGTACAGCCGACGCTCGACTTTGCAAGCCTGCGTCAGACCACTGAAGGAATGCATGCGCTCCCGTGAGAAGCGCAGATCGGAGGCCGCCGTTGCCCGGTTGAGAGAACCTCGGGCTAAAGCGTTGGCAGCCTCGTTTTAAAAGGACAACTTACCCAAAAACGAGGCTACAGGTTTAAAAGCGTGGTGAGGTGGGCGTAACCGGTGGCACATGACCAGCGCAGCACCAACTTCTATTTAGAAATGGGACGCTGGGATGCAACACGGTGGACGTGTGATAAGCTGCCGACCTTTGGAGTACAATGGAAGCAAACGTAGGCCGCCTGGCCGGTGGTTAGACCCTGTTCTGCTCGGCCGCGAAACGGCTTGAGTGTCCGCTCTTTACGTATCGTTCTCTACGGCTGCCGTCACCGCTCGCTCCACCAGATGTGCTCCACTGGGATAGAGAGAGAGTAGGTGTCGTATCAACGTTTCGACCGCGGTGCGGTCGAAACGTTGATAAATAAAAGTGTCTTTGTAGAAGTGCCCACTTCTCTTAAATCTATATATATATATATATATATATATATATATATATATATATATATATATATATATATATATATATATATATATATATATATATATATATGCGCTTCGTCTCAGTGTACTGTAAGGGTGTAAGGGTATAATAATAATAATAATAATAATAATAATAATAATAATAATAATAATAATAATAATTGGTTTTGGGGGAAAGGAAATGGCGCAGTATCTGTCTCATATATCGTTGGACACCTGAACCGCGCCGTAAGGGAAGGGATAAAGGAGGGAGTGAATCATATTGCTTCATGTGCGTAGTACAGTTTCGTTTTTAATGTACACATCTTTACTGTGTAATACTTCTGTTATCGAATGCCATGGCATTGATAGAGAAGTAAAGTTACTTCGCCACCATTTTAGGTAGGAGGCAATTTGATTTAGCAGATACAAAAGAACGTCTCGCCGATAGGGGCCGAATCTCTGTCGAACCTCAACCGGAACCGAAAGTGAACTCGGGTTGCTGTCACCGTAGCTTTTCTAGTAGAGCCCGCTGGTGAAAGGGGTCACTGGGAGATTCGATTTAAGTCTACAGAGTATTCCCTTCCAGATTACCGTACACTTTCTCCTTCCAAATCAGTGAAGAATGATGATGATGATTGTGAATTTTTATGGGGCAAGAGCATGTATGGCCAATGAGCGCCATGGCACAAGGTATTAGTGAATTACTCATGGTAGGGTCAAAGACCCGTTTTACAAGGATTTAACTCTGAAGAAGCCGAGCACCAAGCCAGGGGAAAGCTTGTACCCATTGTATCACTGGTGGGTATCCGGTAGGCACTGGGGATGGAACCCTGCACCTCCCGAATGCGAGGCGGATCCTAAACCACTCGGCCACCGCAGAGGTTTCCGGAGAATAAATATCTTCTCTACGAAACTTAAAAAAAGAGAAATAACACCAAAATTTTCTAGCGCTTTTTTATGCTCTTGGCATCCATCTTCATATATATCCTCATGGCCACTTAATTACAGCTATGTTCTAGTTTTGTCTCGAAGAGACCTTAAGCTCTGGGTGCTCATAATCACTTTGTGTCACCTGAAAGTTCAACGAATTCAAGGTCGTGAACAACGTCTCAAAACGGGAAAGGAATCAAAAAGTGAGCAATTCTTGTTTTCGTAACACTATGTGCCAAATTTAATAGAGAAAAACAATGAACTTTGAATCCGAGGCTGTCGCAAGCAGAAAATGCAGCCCTAAACTGAGTGACATGCAAGGCATCAACTAAAAAGGAAGGAATGCAACACAGGAGCGCACTTATTCTGAGAAGTCACGTAAAAGTACACGCAATCGCTTAGCGAGCTCAGCACACATACACGAAGCACATATATTTCAACGCCAAACTCTCAACGAAGCCCCAGTTACGTGGAAATACCTTAATCCGAAAGTTACATTTAAATCGGTTTCTTAATATTCAACAAAAATGAATTCGTGTGCAAGATAGAGAGCTCTGCGATTCAGTAATGTTATTGAGCGGAAAGTCGACAAAATCTTTTGAATTTCCCCTTGTCGGCACTTATGGGCCACCTGCCTCTGCGAAATGCGTTTCATCTAACTTACACATAGCTTCGGCGGCCTCATCTAATCACCAATCTATCAGCCCTGCGAGGCGCCACGGGCCAAAAGATAACGAGGACCACTGAACAGGTTTGGCCGAGATGCTCTGAGCCGTCGAGGTTACTCGCGCGTTTGAGTTGCGAGAGCAATTTATCTGCGCCGAGCGCTTCGGCGCAAAGTTCACCTTGTACTTCTTTCTCAGAAGGAGGGATCGATCGCCTGTGCAGATGAATTCGAGTGGCGAATAGGAACAATCGTTCAAAGCGTACGAACGAGAGCGAACATGTTGCGCGGTGTTCACTGCTACTGACTTGCAGCGCTAGCCAAATAATTCCAAAAAAGGGAGAAAGGTGGGCAGTTCATATTCCTTACATACTGTGCAGGAGTTCAGTATGTCGTAGTTCAGTACTCACCGCGCTTTCTAAACTGTAAAACGTATAATGTTTGTACTAACGTCATGAACTGACCCATCGGCTATGAGGGACGATGTAGGGGAAGGTTGCAGATTAATATAAACCACTTGTGGTCCTTTAACGCGCGCTGGTATCGCGCAGCACATAGTAGTTTTTGTATTTCACCCTAATCGAAATACGGCCACCGTGGCCTGCACTTGGCCAGGGACCCTGACATCAGGAAAAATTGAAAATTGGTTTTTGAGGAAAGTGAATGACGCAGTATCTTTTCCACATATCTCGAACCGCGCGGCAAAGGAAGGAAGGTGGGAGTGGAAGAAGAAAGGTAGAAAGAGGTGCCGTAGTGGAGGGCTCCGAAAGAATCTCGACCACCTGGGGATCTTTAACGTGCACTGACATAGCGCAGCACACGGGCGCCTTTGCGTTTCGCCTCCATCGAAACGCATCCGCAGCGGTCAGGATCAAACCCGGGTATCCGGCTCACTAGCCGAGCAGCCTAACCAGTGGGCCACCGCGGCGGGTCTGACATTAGGAGCCGAATGCCAAAGGAGCCGAATGCCAAATTTTCTGAACCACTTCGTCAGGTCCCGTGTCTTCTGTAGACCACGCTACCCCTTTCGGCGTTTTCTCAACGCAAGAGTACGAAGGATCCTGATGAGAAAGTGACACACCTTTAGCACGGAACGGTCACATTTCGGCTTGTATAGGCGGGAACAGCTGCTTAAAGGTAGCGCGGCAGCGAAATATTGCTCAACCTCGCGTAGTGTACATCACTGTGCTCCCGACAGCAAATATTAAGATCCTGGCGTTAGCTTGATGACATAAATGCTGCCTGCACAAGGGTACAGAATTGTCCTACCAACGCAGGAGATTAAGCCACTTGGGAATAGAACATGAAACTCTGCTTTTATGAATTGCAAAGTATCTGGAGCTAAGTTGTGAACAACAAACCCCGCCACCTCCCCCCCCTCCCCCCCACCGCAAGAAGTTGTCACTTGAGTTTTGGCGCAAGCGATAACTCGCAGTCAATGTTTTCCCGGCTGGAAGTATAAATGGGAGCCCATTTTGAGGCTACAGTGTGACGGACCGCGTCTATGCTGAACTAATTGCAGAGAGGCGAAGCCGAACGCATCTAGGAAATCCAAAGTTCAGCTATCATGCTGGTGGTTCGGCTGCCACTCGAAGATGGTTTTTCAGAAAGGAAATGTAGAGGGATTAGTGCTTGTTGGTATGTCGATGAAGATGTAGCCCAGTATGTAAATATCAGCCATGCAGTTACTCTGACAACTCATTTTACGATTACCATCCTCCAGTAATTACCAACAACAAGGATTAGCGTATAATTTGAGCAAACGTAACCTCTCCGAGTGACTGAATAGGGTGGCATGTCCCTACATGCTACACTTTTTGGTTCAGGATGATATGGTCAAACTGAAGGTCGACTACACTTTTATTGTCCATCACATTTGAAAGGCGCTGGTCATGATAAGTCACTTTACAAGGAATGTGTCAGCTATGCCTCCTGTATGCAATGAAAATCTTGCTACGCAATACTTTCACGGAATAGTAAAAGGCGAAAAAGGCCGAGCCAACATGCAGGGAGGTTAATAAGCTAATAGTCTTCAGAGGGGATCTCAATGGACGGTTGCATCGGCTGTGTGTGTGTGTATTCGTATGTGTGACTATGCGGGAATGAAAATGATTGCGAAAGGAAGAAGATGGAAAGAGTTTCCGCGCTGGAGTTCTCCTGGCTGATTTGAATCATTAGTTAATGTTTCTCGACTTTTCAGTGTCATCGCCCAGAAGGAGAATGCTTTCTGCTAAACCTCAAGAATTCAATGCGGTCCGAATGAGAATGCCGAAGCTTTCTTGTCAGAAATATCTCGCAAAAGGCGGAATAGAAAACAGGTACGGATTTTGATTTTCGAGCGGCGCGAGAAAACTCTTTCCTTCACAGTTGTCTGTTTTTTACGCTACTTTTCCGAGCAGGATTTGAGAGAGTGTAGGCGTTCTACGGGCTTCGACCCGTGAGGATTGCTCGCCAGACGTGTCCACTCTCATTTCCTAAACCAAACGAAGGATACGACATCCAGAATATTAGGACCTCAGAGCACATATTAGCAACTGTTTTTTTTTACTTTGATTTCAGTGCCCATATCTGCTTGCCAGTATTGAGCCAGGAATGTTTTAGATCTGACGGACTGAAGGCGTATTCTACCCAGATCCACCCACCAGAACGGCAGCCTTACTTAGGTCGAGTTGAATGGCGTCCAGTTCGAGCTTGGCCGATGCAGGGTCCTTTTTCAGTTAGTACCTTTACTGTGAAAGCAGGCTTTGTATCATTGTGACCGCAATATCAGCTACTTTTGTGTTAATGTTTTTATGACATGTGCGCGTAACACGGCGCGCCTCGCCTATATAATGTTTGTGGTTGTTCATGGCGGTTACCCTCGGTAGAGTGCATATTGTGACTGCACTTGGCAGATGTATTTCGACAAAATTATAGCAGAATTAAGTGGTGCATGTATGTACACGTTATTGCTCACCAATCCCATTATCCTATTATAAAATATTTTACGCAGAAATCGCATCGTACGCTTAAAAAGGGCGGTATCCAAGAGTACAGGAAGCCGATGCTGTTTTAACTGCGTCTACAATTCAAATGTGCGGCCTCATCTTACCCTGTCTCCTAACGACCTGCGACCTTGCGCGCGATCAAGCTGCTGATTTTGTTTAGTGCGTTGTGCACAAAGGCAGATAAAGTGCTCTTCAGGATGCATGTCAAAGAAACTAACTTTCTTTGAAGCCGAGCCAAACATACTGACATATTGAGTTTGTTATTGTCTCTTAGTCTCTGCCACTAGAAAGACAAAAAATGTTGCCAATTTTAAATTAGTAAAGCGGAAAGATAGAAAGAGAACATGCTTTGCGTAATATCCGATCCCCTCCCCCCCCCCCCCCCCAGTACGTCGTGTGCGGTGCCTTAAGAAATAAGCTATGATGGCAGTTTTATTGTTACTTTCGAAATCATTTATTTTTATTAAGGACTACCTGGCCATGGCAGCGCTCAGCAGCGCCATGAGAACTTTAAACGCCATTAAGTTATAGGAAGTTGCTTGCACTAAAATTTGCAAAGAAGTTGTTTCAAGTTATTTTTCGATATAATACCACCCCAAACATGTCATTTTTAAAACATTCAAATACATGCCATGGCAGGAACTGTGCTATGTATACCAGTTGATTAAGCAACCCAGGAACCTAGAAAATAACCCAAAAAAAGAACAATTCTGCATTGTGCACCCGTAACAAAAGTCCTGGGTAATAGTTAAAGTCTAGCGAATGCCAACATTCACATTCCGCATTCCAGAATGTCCCATGCCCGGACAATATAATATTTCTATAGTTTATGCTACCACTATGCATGATTTTTGTGCTTGCTGCTCTCTGCCTTCTTGAAAACACTGTCGAGTTCATTGATTTCCTGCTGCGAATAATACTACCAGGATACACTTCGTCTTGCGTACACCTGCTTGAAGGTACAATATGGTGGAGCCTAGCCTCGTAAATAGGGTTTTCATAATCGGTAGAGTTTGTCACTGCCAGCTTGGCTACGCCCGAAGCTCTCGCCGCCCGCTTCTAAATGCACCGGTATAACTAGGAGAATGCGTACGTAAGTTTGACAACTGATGATTATGAATTTTTATAGCCTAGGGGCATCTATGGCCAAGGAGCGCCATGGCACAAGATATTTTCGAATTCTCAAGTTGGGGTCAAAGACACATTTCCCAAGCATTTCACCCGAAATAAGCCGAGCACCAGACCACGGGAGAAGATTGACGACTGCTCAAACGACTTCGATCTTCCCTTATCTCGCACAAATCTGTCTTCAGGACACGAGTCGTGTCACTGTGCCACACATACGTTTGAATGTTTACCCTGTATAGAGAGAAAAATGTATTCGGAACGTTTCTGTGAGATAAGCAGATCGCTTGGAAATCAACCTACGGTCTCAATGTAGATTCATTTTTGAAGCTGTAATATTTCGCTGAGTGAGCATTAGCAACCTTCTTTGTAGAGCGCAGGAAATGAATGGGTATTTGTAAGTTTTATTTCCGAACATCACAGTTAGATAAAAGCGATTCTTTTGGAGATTTGGAGTATTCAATAAAAGTTATTTCCTTGTTCAATCTGTGGTAATCGTGAAGGATTCGAAATTGGCACTACACGACATTCACGAGGGGCTGTTCGCACTTCACCGTGAATGCATACGAGAGATCTGACAACGTCTACTTTCTGTTCGTGATGTGGTGTTTCCTGTCATTTGTATGGTTACCTGATTAATTCATCCTGATCAGGCTAATTCTGATCCATTCATTCTGGTGAAACCACAAGAGTGACCGCAAAAAATTGTTGAACCGTGTGGGAACCCATTTAGGCGGCAGATTTCTCTCAGGTAGCCTCCTGCCCTAATTCAGGACACTGAACTGATGTTCATCTGTGGCGGTAGAAGCTGTCGGCTCTTGTTTGTAAGGACAAAAGTGGGCTGGGCCACGTAACTGTGGCATCAATTTGCGGCTTTATGCTTATTTAGGCGTCGCTACGGTGGATCAGCTCTCCGATCTCTAGCTCACAACTAAATTGACCTCTCTATTACAACCTCCTCTGTGTCTTCGCGGACATGCTCATTTGATCTTCATCAGAAATCTTACATACAAGGTTTATGTTAGCGCTTGCTCACGATTCGGTTGAGCATGATATTCGTTCGATATTTGTGTTGCTGAGCAAAGCCCTTTCTTTTCTGTCGTTTGGGCTGGCATTGTCTTTGTTATCGTCTTCTGAGATAGATCATACACACTAGGGGAATTGGGCTATGTATGGCGCTTGATGCCAACGACAATGATTGCAGAGATTTAAAGGTAAAAGTAGGCTGTAAGCATTATAAATGTCAAGGAACATAATAGAAGAAGGTAGAAAAAACTGCAAATGGACTGAGAAAAAACTCGGAAAATTTGAAACGTTTTCAATGACCTAAATAAGTGAATATGCCCGTTACAATAAAGAGGTTGTGAACATAATCCCAAACATGGTTCATCGCATAACCTCTGGTGCCTGCACAAAAGAAGAGAATGATAAGGAGACAAAAGGACGAGATTGAAGCGTGCCCGGGCGTTTCTTTCTTTTTCTCAGTTCGTTGCGCGTGCTACACAGATATCTATCGAAAAAAACGGCAATGAAACGGAAAACCTTTGCAGGGACGTATTACTGGCTGCAACCGTTATTCATTGCGTAATACAACTGAAAATGAGGCCGCAATGGGTTCAGTCGTTGGAAAAGAAAACATATCGCTAATTTGCCATCATGTCTCCCGAGGCAGATGCTGAGAAAGAAAAAGTTGAAACCAGCGCCAGGAGTCAGGCCATCGAAGGAGCGTCTCGCCGCTCGCCGGCGTCGTGAACGCCCCCGCCGTGTCCCGGGCCGCGATGCCAACCGCCGCCAGGTGAGGCTCGGATCCGCAAGGAACCGCCGCCGGCAAGATGTCGGCGCCGTCGGGGGCACAGCCCCCCGCGCCCGACAAGCAGTCCCGCAGGAGCTCCAAGTCGCACGAGAGCGGCCCCAAAGAGGGCCGGGGCAAGTCTACCACCGAAAAGTCGGCGACTGAAAAGTCCGCGACCGAGAAGTCGGGCAGCGACAAGACGGGCTCTGGAAGCCAAGACAAGAGCGGTGAGAAGAGCGGAGAGAAGAGCGCCGAAAAGAGCTCGACCAAGAGCCATGGCAAGAGCCACAAGAGCAAAGACCGCAGCAAAGGCAGTAAAGGAAGCAAAGGCACCGAAAAGGCGCAAGACAAATCTGGCGAGAGGAGCCAGGAAAAATCAGGCAGCAAGATAGAGAAGAGCGCCGAGCATTCGACCGAGAAGAGTGCCGACAAAAGCGGCGAGAAGACGGACAAGACCGAAAAGACAGACAAGTCCGAAAAGAGCGGTAGCAAGAGCGGCGAAAGAAGCGGAAGCAAGAGCGCAGAGAAAAGCGGAAGTAAAACAGAGAAGAGCGGAAGCAAAAGTGGCGAAAAAAGCGGCAGCAAAAGTGGCGAGAAAAGCGGCAGCAAAAGTGGCGAGAAGAGCGGAAGCAAAAGCGCGGAGAAGAGCGGCAGCAAAAGTGCCGAGAAGAGCGGAAGCAAAAGTGGCGAGAAGAGCAGCAGCAAGAGCGGCGAAAGAAGCGGGAGCAAAACAGAAAAGAGCGGCAGCAAAACAGAGAAGAGCGGCAGCAAAAGTGGCGAGAAAAGCGGAAGCAAAAGTGAAGAGAAAACCGGAAGTAAAACCGGAGGCGAGAAAAGCGGTAGCAAGAGCGGGAGTAGAAGCAAGGATAAGAGCGGTGACAGGAGCGCCGAGAAAACCGAGAAGACCGGAAAGACCACTCAGAGTCAGGAGAAGAGTAAAGAGACCCATAGCAAGAGCACATCCCGAAGCCAAGAGAAGAGCAAGGGCAGCCAGAAGGAAGGCGACAAGTCCCAGGAAAAGTCCCAAGAGAAGAGCCAAGAGAAAAGCCGGGAGAAGAGCGGCGGAACAGCTGGAAGCCAGCGCGAAGGGAGCCAGCAGCAACAAGGGGACGCGAAAGACATGATGCTGGGAGAAGACAAGGGTATGGAGGGCATCAAGGCGTTACCCGAAATGCACGCTCTGAGGCTCATGTACGAGAACGCGCTCCTTACCGTGCACAACCGACAGCTGCAATGGCTCCTGTCCGAGCTGAAGCAGGAGCACTCGGTCACGCTGCTACAGGTGGGCTCATTGCGCAAGCGGCGAAGCGTGTTCACCGGCCCGACCGCCATCATGGTGGACCGCGCCGTGTCAGCCTTGGCCCTTGGCGGTGAAGGAATAGCGGGCGGCGCTTTGCCCGGCGAGTCCTCCGGCGCGCGCTTCGACGACGGCAGATACGCCAACCTCGCTTCAGTCGTGGTCAATATCGAAGACAAAGGTATCTCGGCGCAGGACGAGAGCCTGTACGCATTCGGACGAGCTGCCAAGGGCACGAGAAAGTGCAAGCACATGGCCGGGCCGCACGACGACATCAACTGGGAAGAGCTGCAGGCACGTCTGTTGCCAGCCTTCTACACGTTTTGAGCGTGGCTCATTGCCAGCCGTCCACTTTCCGTGGTCAAGGCCCCTTGCTAGGTTCCCCGCTGCGCTGTTGTGCACGGCGACCTTTGTGACTAATCAGGACACCACAGTACTGTCTTACTTCCGCCATTGCCGTGGTTCCTACGGGCTGCAGGAATTACCCGCGAAAGACTGCTGTGGTGCCATGTTCTTAAAAAGCACAACTATTTCATGTGCAAAACGCTGCTATAAAATGGTCCTGGCTATTCTCTGCATTTGTATGCATTTTTTTTTACTTACCAGATCCAATTTGGTACCTTCAAAAATGTCATTGCACCATTGTGTTGTGACCTGCGTAAGTGGTCGTACATGCGTACACGTACATGCGTAAATACAGAGCTTTTTTCAGCGATGTTTAGCCCGAGCGGTTTGCTATTTATCCGTGTAGTACGGTTTTGTGACACTCATATAGTCCTAAGATTCATAGAGGAGGTAAACAGCTCACTTTCAGGATATTTGCAACCCTTTCGATGCAAAATGAACCAACCTGCACAGCGCCGTGTCAAACATGGTGGACAGCATAATTTTTCTTGACAAATGTCGTGCTCTATAAGGTATACCATAAGCGTTAAAATACTCACTCAGCTTTAGAAGCGCTCTCTATTTTATTGCGGCACTTGATCCCCGCGGCCCAAGCACGGAGCGTTAGCAAGTGAACAAACTATTTGAACAGGACGTCCTTAGTCGAGAACGGCGCTCGAACTGCCTGCAAAAAAGCTTCTATGTAGGCTTTTAGAAGAGCTGACTTGCTGTTGTGGGTGCTTTCTGCAAATGAACATAAAGCTACGGTAGTTTTAATACTTCACGCTCGATTTGTTTCTGCGACGTTCTCTTACTCCGTCGTTTCAACACACACGTCGGAAAGTATGCATGACGGCACAGGCAAGCGCAGCCAATCGTGCTCACAGCATACGTTCTGGTTCCGCTGCCGGAGCGTTGCATCCGAACACGAAACATGAGACGATGGTGTGCCAATAACAGCATTTGCAGTAAACTTGTAACCTCCACAGACTGCGCATATTCCGGACGTTTCTTGACGTATTTGTGGAACAGGTTCAAATTAAAAGGTATGTGTGTTCTCTATGAGTGGTGGTAGCATTGGTTGAGGTAAGAACTTATGCTAAACATTTTGTTAAGTAACTCACTTTGCGCCCTGTGATGTGGGAGAGGCCTCCCACTTCAAGCCTTCGGCAATCGTAGCAATTTGCTGCGCTTGATGAATCAGCTGCATTAAGCCCTCTAAGGCTGAGCTGGAGAGCACGGCCTACCAGTGCTCAGTTTTTCGGTTTTGAGAATTTCGTGGCTGCCTGCATGCTTTGGCAAGCCCATGTTGTGTGGTAGTTTGGGGCGTTCCCACATAACCTCTTACCCGCATTATACCGATGCATAAAAAGTGTGCGCTACGGTAGAATAATGGAGTACTCCTAACTGCACCCAACGGCGCTAATGCATTTCCGAACACTGTCGTTGCTTGCCGCTTGTGTCTTTTCAGGTTGTGTGGTGTTTTTGCAGCTGCTCTCGCAAGTGAAATAAAAGAATGCTTGGGAGGGGTCTGCGCTCAAGTGATTCCTAGGGTCGCCTGCTTTGTAGCTTGCGATAGTGGGTGCTTTCTTTTTTCTGTCATAGATGTCGCACTACGATCGAGATGTGTGCGAGCATTTGAAATTTTTCAACATAACAAGCCCTCGAGACTGTTCCTGCCCAGCTTACGGTTATGGGTGCTCTGTTTTGCTTTATTGACGTCGGATCACACTTGGGTGGGAGAGAACGATATTGAAATTTTCAGAAAAGGGAATCGAATATCCCCCTTAAAAGAACGTCTTGCTGGGCAAATTGGTAACTGTACATCTTGCTTCACTTTGCCTCGAATTCGCCCTCAGAAAATTATGCTCTCACAAGATGCAACGAAGTTTTCAAAACCAATTGGCCAGGCTGTCTTCAGCTGGGTTCCCAGGTTCGCTCGTAACGGCTGTCATTGAAAGCCTGCTACAGAAGATGAAGAGAAAGGCTGTGAGAGCTAGGAAAGATGTCCCTCGAGAAGAGGTGGTGCGACCTGTGGTGGTGCGCTACGTGCGCAAGTTAGCCCACCACTTGAAGAAGGTCGCGAGCAGGCATGGTGTGCCGCTTGTTTTTTTTCAGCCCTAGAAAAGCTCGGAAGCCTTTGATGTATTGAAAGAGGACGAAAAGAAGACAGAGGGTGTGGCATTAAACATGGGCGATTGTTCAAGAAGTGCGCCGAAGGATTTGTCTACAAAACGCATCTCTTGTGCAGCCGCTCATCTATGGGCGCACTGGACTTTAGTAAACAAGCGAATCAGGGAACACGAAAGAAACGTTTAGCAAGATAAAGAAGGCTCAAATATGCCTAAGCATCTAAGGTTCTGCCCATCATGCTCTCATGCAGTGATTGACAATGAAACCCTGTTTAGCATATTTTCTGCAGGAAAATAATGTAAACTGCTAATTGCTACAAACCACTCACTGATGTCCGTTGGTTTCCACTTGTCGCGCTTGATCTTTAGAGGCAAGAGAAGTCGTTTTTTCGCTTCTTTCGGAACTCGGAACACCTTCCAGTCATTTCGCGAGTGTTTCGTGCACTGGGCCACGCAACACCCGAGCATTTTGCCCCGGAAAACGCCGTTCACGTGTCTCTCACAACCAGCCGCGTCGAAGCGTAGGGAGCGCGATGGCGGCCACCGGTCGGAAGGCCGCACTCACCCTTTCACAGAATTATTACACCCTGCAAGAGGGCGCGCGCATCGAGGCGCCCTACGTAAGGCCGTACTGCAGCGCCGCCATTTGCGCTCGGCGGCTTTCCACTATTATTTGAAACATCATATTATTTGCAGCAGTAAGAAATGGTGTATGGTTTAGGGGGGTTTAACGCCCCAACGGGATTAAGGCTATGAGGGACGCCGTAGTGAAGGACTCCAGAAATTTCGTCCACCCGGGGTTATTTAACGTGCACAGACATCGCACAGTACAAGGGCCTCTAGAATTTCGCCTCCATCGAAATTCAACCGCCGCGGCCGGGATCGAACCCACGTCTTTCGGGCCAGCAGTCGAGCGCCATAACCACTAAGCCACCGCGGCGGCGCAGCAGTAAGAAATAATCGTTACAGCATTTGATTCGTATTCGAATCAGGCTTTAGCTACACTTTTCTTATTACATTCGGTTTTGCAAAATTACTGCTTGCACACTGATACCTTCCAGTGATGCTAAGTACATGTGCATCATGAACGAGGGAATCGCGCGTTTCTTGCTCTCAGGACAATCGAATAGTACTGCGTATTACACGTGTTACCGAAATCATCAGCACGAGTAATTAGACACCTTTAGCATGCCACCATTAAAGGAATATCGGGAGCCCGCCCACTGCCAGTCCTCACGTGCTGATTGGTCCCATGCGGCAGGAGCATGCGAAGCTTCCGGGTGCCTGGCGCCATCTGGTGCCCTCAAGGCGTTTTGCGCAAGCGCACTGACGGCTGGCGGGCTCCCGGTACTCCGGTAACGGTAACGGTAACGCTAACACGGTACACGGTATGCTAAATGTTTCTGTTAAACGGAAGCGAAGCAGGAGGTGATCCGTGTAGACATATAATTCCACGTAATAAAATATTGGGGACAACATCTGGTTATGAATAAAACGAAGATTACGTTTGTGGGGTTCGTTTAATGCATTTTGTATTGGTCGCGAAACTGCCTTCGACGGTTTTTATGAGAAAGGGAACGGTAGATTATAAAGAGCGCCAGCGTAGGATGGAGAGCAACAAGCTTTCTTTCATCATGCCACCTGAAAGTATTTCTGTCAGGTGGCAGTATTTCT